>NW_025968290.1:0-15425 GCF_021869965.1 Rhincodon typus
CTCCATTGGGCCTGACAATGGAAGTGTTGTTGAGTGGGAAGAACCACTTAGCTCCTCTCTGGTTGGAATCTCTCCAAGAAACCAGAAGGAGGCAACAAACCTAATAAGGTGATAGAATCATAGAGTATTCCATCATGGAAACAGACCCTTCAGTCCAACTAGTTCATGCTGACCATATTCCCAACCAAACTAGTCCCACTTGCCTACATTTGGTCCGTATCCCTCCAAACCTTTCCTTTTCATGTTCATCCCCAAATTCTAGTCAAAAGATCAAAGGATCAGAAATGTGCATCTTATTGCCTTAAGTCTGTTTTTCAACTCAAAGCCAGCTCCTCAACATACAAGTCCATTGAAGCCACTAATTGGATACTTATTTGATTATTACACAACCAGTTACTTTTCGTTTAGAGATTCACTGACCTGATTAGGTCCATGAAAGCATCTGCTGCCTGCACCTTCTCAATCTTTCCTTCCCGATGTAGGTCAACTTTTGATCCTTTGCCAGGGTGGATGATCATTACCATAACAATTCCAATAAAGACAGCGATGATAGTGGTTACCATGTAGAAAACGACAGCTCGGATTCCCATTTTACCAGACGCTTTGCTGTCCAGAGCTGCCATTCCTGATTGGTAGAAGTCAAGAGAACAACTTAAATGGAGACTGGTCTGGAAGGTACAGGCAGAAATTATATGGCAGACACATTAACACTAGAAGTACCTGATCATTATTGCAAAGTTACTTACAGCCTGCTCATTAGATCCACTGTGAAAGCAATCGGTTTTGCAACCTGTTCATAATTAAACTTGAGGGAGCTGGTGTCACTGTCACTGGAGTAATAATCTCAGAACCATGGGTGACATGGGTTCAAATCCCACCATGGCAGATGGTGAAAACTGAATGGAAAAATCGAGTGGATCTAAGGACTAGCATTATGGTGACCATGAAATAATTGTTGATTGTTGTTAAAAAAAAACCCATCTGGTTCACAAATGCCTTCAGGTAAGGAAATCTGTCTGATCTGCTCCACATGTGACTCCAGACCCACAGCTTTGTGGTTGATTCTTAACATTCCTCTGGAATTAGAGGAGTAGGTAATATTTGCTGGCTTAGATTCTGATGCTCACACCCCATAAATGAATTAAACAAACACTGCTTTCCAAACAACCTGCGCAGTATCACAGGATTCATACAGTCATTTACAGCACAGCATGAGGTAATTTGGCCCATCAAGTCCATGCTGTCCAGTCCAGTTAGTCGCACCCACCCTGATCATCTCAACCCTGCAACTTCATTTCCTTCAAACACCCTTCCAATTTCCTTTTGGCATTATTGATTGTTTCTGCTTCCAATATCATCATGGGCAATGAGTTCTGGGTCATTGTGTAACAAGTCTTTCTCATAATACCCCTTGGTTCTTATACCATCATCTAAAGGGAAAAGGTTTTCCTCATCTGTCTTATATAAGCCTGTCATAAGCTTGTATACCATTATCAAATCTTGCCTCACTCTCCATTCCAAGGAGAACAGTCCCAACTCCTCCAACCCAATTTATGAAATAACCCCTGCCATCCCTGAAATTATTCTTGTAAATCTCCTCTGCGTTCTCTCTAGCACTTTCATATCTCTGTTGAAGTATGGTGGCCAGAACAGTGTACAATACACTAGTTGACATCTAACCAGAGCTTTATTAAGTTTCAGCATTTCTGCCTTTCCTTTATTTGTATAAGGGTGCAAAGGTCTGAAAGGATTAATGCTGAGGAGTGCATTAAGCATCACCCAATAGGAGATGTCATATGGAATTGGGACAGACAATAGTGCTGGATCTTGAAGGAATTTGATGTAACACTGCAAATCTCCCCCAAAGTCTAAGTAGCAGTGACTATCACATCAAGGTAACTTGGACCTAATTACTATTATGAAATAAACTACATACTGTTCAAGACAAATGTCTTTTCTCATTAGACTACCAGCTGTTTTTCCCCTGCCAGGTAGATCAAGCATGTCTTGTAGATCCCAACCAGGGAAAAGGAGGGTGGCAACAAATCTACCAGATGGATTGAATAACATGAGGAGCTATGCTAAGGATTCATCTTACAACATCTTTGATTCATTGTTCAAGATTCCATATGGTTTGCCAACAACTCTTCCAATATGTCCTTAACACCTTCCAAGTTTGATACTCGTGGACCCACCAGTTTCTTGTGCATACTTTTTGTAAATGTGTAATTAAGTCTGTGTTACCTCTTTCCATTCCAACTTCCAAATTGCATTACTTCACATTTCTCTGTGAAATTCAGTTTACTTCATAAAATTAACATGATTTACTTACATTTTTAACATAACTTAAACACTATCATTTAACTTTCACTCATAACTTAAACTTACTAATATGGATTAGTACCATACTTCCCTGTTTAAAATTATACTTCCCTCCAACATTATCTGGTTACTACTACAATATGCCCAAACACAATTTGGTACGACGATGTAACTGACACAAACTGTACTCAAATGGTGTAACTCTATAACTCTACACTTCCAGGAACTAATGTTGTAGCCTTAGGTGTGGATACCAAATGGAAGGGGCCACCTTACTGTAATTCTCAAAGAAAATGATTTTTCCTTGTCATTGAATACTGCAACCTTACAAAACACATCACCCATCATTTAAGTAAGTAGTGGAGACTATTATATTTTTGATTGAGGAAATGATAATGAGAATTCTTTGCCTCCTTACAAACGAGGTAATGAGGAAATGAAAGAGGCTGGATTGGGGGGTTTGTAAAATAAGGTACCATATAAAATATCTGTTTCCAACAAATTAACTTATACTGCAGGTATGAGCAGACTGAGAAGGTTTAATTAGATTTCTCTGCCTGTCAATATCTCTAAAGATGGCACTTCGAGGATGATCCCCCTTTACCCTAGGAGGTTATTGATAAGGTATACAAGCTATGGGCTGAAGATATTCAGCTCACGTGAACAGAGATTACAGATTTATTTATATAAGTAAAAACGACAACAACAACTTGCATTTATATAGTGTTTTTAACATAGTAAAATATTACAGGGCACTTCACAGCAGCAATATTAAACAAAATTTGACACCATAGTTTTCCTTGCAATTTTTTGCCACTGGATCTTTCCCAGTAGCTTCAGGTGACCTCTGTTAAATTTGTCAGCACATAGTTCAATACTTTTTAAAGGACATTAATGTTTTATAGCTCATAGCCATATAAATGAAATCTGTAAAACAAAAATATTGGACAGTCAAATTCTACATATTGACAAGTTACCCTGTGTTGAAAGGCATTTTGTCTTGGAAGTTTCATATAACAACCCTCTATATTTCTGGGCCTGGCTGATCTGCTCTTTGTTCAGCAGTAGACCAGTAGGAAACCAAGGATAGATTGGGATTGGTGAGTTGCAACACGCAAGCCAGACAGTCTTGTTTTTCCTTAATGGATCAACATGCTACTGCTCTGAAGTTCAATTGGTTTTATTGGGGGGGGCACCCCAATCATGCCATTGTTGGCACAGACTGCAGCGGTTCAAGAAGGCAGCTCACCACCACTTCAAGGTCAGTTAGGGACTAGAATAAACACTGGCCCAGCCAGCAAAGTCCACATTCCATGTAATAAGGGCGCTTATTACATTCTTCAAATCCCCAGCTCCTGGATTTGGGATGGAATCGGGACAAAGACAAATGGGTGGACAGACATCTTGCCTTGCTTTACTTGCTCTGATGGAATATAGCATTGTGGAATTTGTAAACTGTTGAATGCTGAGATTACTCAACATACCAAAGGATGAACCTTCACAATTATCACTGGGCAGAAAGTGACTGTTGGGGTGGTGTGCCCCAAAAATGAAAATTAATCATCTATGTTTTCTTCAATTCCGTCCTCAACTACTTTAACCTGTTTCATGTAGTATGCCTATTTTAGTTTCTCACTTGCGTTTGATTTAATCAGTCATTGTCCAAACACTAATCTGTTTTATCCAATGCATTATTTAACTTCCGAGTTACCTCTGCTGATCCCATGGACCCTGTTGGTTTGGGAACATCTTAAAAATGTAATGAATTCACATTCAGTTTCTGAATCCAGTTCATTAATGTAAATTGGAAATAGAGATATTTTTACCACTGAGCACTGGGTCTCTGCATGAGTACTTCCCCTATCCTGATTTCACTTCGATAATGAGTAATCTTTGTTTCCTATCCTTCAGCCAAGTTATTATTCATTCCAAATACATTAACTCTCACCTACAAAGCATAATAACAGTAACATTGTCATCTATAATCTATAATAATGACAGTTTGTTGGAGAGTAACACTGACACATTTTGTAATAAAGACAAATATTTGGATGCTTGGAGTTGGATTTTCTGATTCAGCAGGGTTCCTGCTAGAAATGGGTCAGCCAGGCCCCACTTTGATTTTAGTAAATTTTATGGGGTCAGATTCTTTATAGCAACAAGGGCACACCACCAGCTCTTTTAGCACTGGCTAATGGAGGGAAGCATGGGAAATCCGGTGCTTTTGAAGTATTAACATAGGCAACAGCTTATTTAGCATTTGGGAGCACGGACTTTGAACAATGAAATAAAGAGCAGTGTGGCTGTGGATCCTGCAGCAGGACACTAAGGTTTGAGTTTACAAACTGTTTCATAGAAACTCATTGTTGCATGTGAGAGATAGGAGGCAGAAAATGCTTGTGGCTCAGGGGATTAAACCACAAGCTTGTAGCCAAAATGGAATTAATCAGATGCAAAAGGAGAAAAGTGACTTGGTATTCAATGCCATCTCCACCAACATCGAATGGCAGTTTTATTGTAAGAAATCTTGTTATCTTGCCAGGACAGACAAGTGCAAGGAGGTAATTAAACCTTGTGACAATTAGCATCAATCAGTGTCGTTGGAAGGCGAGTGCCCAATTTTTGTGACAACCAGGCTGGATGTCAGGCAAAGTTAGGTGTTTCAGCATCTTTCTTTACGAATCAAGTTTCTCACTCATATACTCAGCATAATAATGTGTTGGGGCATTGCACTGCCACTTCCCTGCTCTGCTTATCCTTGCCACTAATTGCTAACTTCTGTCTCTCACTTCTTTCTAGATCCATCAGACAATTTAGGCAATTGAAGGAGCCTTCTGACAGGAACAAAAAAGGTAATGTTTCTCGTTCTCATTTTTTAAGAGGTAGCTAGACCAGCTTTTGACTGGGGCAGCAATCACATCAAACAGAAGGTAAGTGTCTAGAGATAAGGCCCAAGTGTCACCAATGGCTCAGTTGATAGCTGTTGCACCTCTCAGACAGAAAACTGTGGGTTTACATTTCACTTAAGAATACAAATCAAGGCTGGCACTCCAATGCAATTCTGTGTGAGGGCTGCATTGTCATGAAGGTTGTCTTTCAGATGAGGTGTTAAACTGAGGCCCTACTCTGCCCTCAGGTGAATGTAAATATTCCTGTGATATTATTTCAAAGAAGGGTAGGAGATATCTCACAGGTGTTCTGGTCAATACTTACCCTTTAGTCAATAGCAGAAAAATCGATTTGTTGGTCATTATCACATTGCTGGTTGTGGGAGCTTGCTGTGTGCAAATTGGTGGCAGTGCTTCTTACAACAGTGACCACACTCACAGATAGTCTGCAATGGAGAGTGATGCCAACAGCGCAGGTTTAATGCCAGTACTGGCTGAGGTCACCATGATGATTGTGTGTTCTCTACCTTGTCTCTCCCAAAAAATGGTGACCTTTGGGTTAAACTCACCACCAGTTATCTCTCTCCAATCAGAGAACAGCTTATGGGCCTTTGCAACATGGCCACATTTACTTTCAATGCAGGTGAAGCAATTTGGTGCGGTGAAAGGTGCTATTTAAATGCAAGTCTTTCTTTTAATGTGATCTCATGGACAGGGTTCAATCACCTGAGGGAATTGGAAAGGAACTTTCCTGAATATTATTTCTGTTATCACCCTGATATTGTTTCACTGATTTTTAGTTTTGTCCCTCCCTCACATTCAAGGAAAGAAAGTGGTCATCGTGGTGTGGAGTTGGGGTGATTTATCACTGATTTCCCCCGTTCCTTAATTTTGTGTGACTATTTGTTCCAAGCAGCAACACAGAAATCAGCCAAGCATCCTGTAGTGACTTAGCAGGATTGATGGCAGTAGATGGTTCACACAGTAGAAATGCACAAGTGAAAAGAATGGCCTAGGAATCAGTTCACTGGAGAACAAAGTTTGTGTTTTAATGCTGCTGAACAGAGAGTGATACAGGATTTTGCAGCTGAGACATTAAACGAAAGTGGCTTTCTGTGGACCCGCAATTGCTGAATGCATTGGACTGCCAGCAACTCTGCCATAACCGGTTAGTCAGAAAACCTGTGTCCTCATGACAACAAAATGTCCAATATTTTCTTCCTTCTCCTTGAAATGATTTGATGCACTTGCCATTTTTGCTCTCACATGTTAAAGTGCTTCTACTGTTTCTTGCACTGAAATGTCATTTCCATCTCTCCTAGCCTCTGGCAAAAAAAACCGCAAAATAGCTGGAGATACAGCTAGCTGGTGAAACAAGGACCACCTGACAGTATCACGTGTGGCTAGATAAAAGCCCACTTTGTTACTACGCTGGCAATTGCAGAAAAATCCAGCCACAAACTATCACCTTGAACCTTTCAGAATACGCGCTCTCTCATCAGAAGTGGTTGTCTGTGGATCTCACTGCCGAAAGCTTCCAGTGAAACAACTTGAGTGAATGCAAGTGCACTGTATACTTCTGACGGTGCATCTGCAATAGGGAAAGTTCAGTCTCACCACTCTCACCTGCACTATGTAGTAATGACAGGTAGATAACCATTTAGGGTAATCTGACATGAACACTGTGCCTGGCATTGGGCAAAAACTGGAATAAGCAAGATAAATACAGTATTACTTTTACACAAACGTTCTGTATATTTTCCAAAGTGTTAAGATAGAAGGTTGCTGACAACTTAAAGACAACGAACCATCAAATCAGCAAGCATCCAACTGTTTGGCACTCTACAGCCATATGTGATTTAAATTAAACCTGATTCTTATGAATTAAATACTTATCGGTCCAGCACTGATTAATGTAATTGCTGTGGACTCTGAATGTTAATTATCTTTTGGAACAAAGAATTCTGTACATCTGATTGAAGACAGGCAATGTTTGAGGCTGTGAAAAGCTTGCCCACAAAAGCCTGATTGTTTCATGTGATTCTGGGGCCCTGCCAGGAAAACAATTCCACACTACTGTGTTCTTCAGCAAATATTCCCAGGGGATGGTAAGAAGGGAATTGGCTTCAAGCCTAGCCACTTTGACAACTCTTCCTCGCTGAGGCAAAAGCAGCATTCAGATTTATTGGTACTCCTCAAGAAAGGGGAGAATGACAGACGAGAAGGAGAGAGAGAGAGGAGAGAGCAAAGGGAGGAAACAAATTGTGTTTCAACTAACAAAACGGTATATTCGAATATGGAAGCCAAGACACTGAAGAAATAAATGATTGGGTTTAGATTTTGATCTTTGAAGATGGGTGATCTTTATATGTCGTTACTGTGATGGAAGAGCAACTGAGTTTTAAAAAAGAAACAAAGAATTACAGATGCTGGAGCTCTGAAACAAAAACAGAGATTGCTGGAGAAACTCATCAGGCCTGTCAGCATCTGTAGCGAGAAAGACAAATTAACATTTCAGGGTCCAGTGATCCTTTTTCAGAAGCAATTGAGCTTGCTGTGTTGTCAAACTATGTTGATGACAAACTATTTGAGAATTCACTATAATGCACCAGTGAATGATAAAGGAATAATTAGATTAATATCTTAAACAACTTAATGTAAAGTAGCATGACCATATACACTTTATAAATACCTTGGGTGGACAGGTTATGGTTTCAATGTAACTGATGGCTCAATTGTAACGTATTCGTTCTGGCTGTGCCAAATGAGATATATTAAGAAATATTTTTGTAATGTAGAGAGGGAACTTCAGATTCCTAAATCATGGATTCCAGGGTTGGAGAAAGTCGGACATCGCTTGAATCAAACTGGTAATAATATCCTTGCTGGTAAACAGAGGAGTGCTGTTCCACTGTCCTGAGACAGCAGAAAGAAAAATGCAGCAAGTCAAAGGTGACTGGAAAGAATAAACGTTGGAGGTGGAAACGTTATAGAAAATGGTGACTTTGGAGAGAGTAGAGAAAAGATTTACCAGGCTGTTGCCTGGTATGGAGGGCATTAGCTAGGAGGAGAGGTTGAAGAAACTTGGGTTGTTCTTACTGGAACGATGGAGGTTGAGGGGCGACCTGATAGAGGTCTACAAGATTATGAAGGACATGGACAGAGTGGATAGTCAGAAGATTTTTCCCAGGGTGGAAGAGTCAGTTACCAGGGGCCATATGTTTAAGGTGTGAGGGGCAAGGTTTAAAGGTGATGTACGAGGCAAGTTTTTTACACAGAGGATGGTGGGTGCCTGGAACTCGCTGTCAGGGGGGGTAGTGGAAGCAGATACTATAGTGACTTTTAAAGGGCGTCTTGACAAATACATAAATGGGATGGGAATAGAGGGATATGGTCTCCGGAAGGGTAGGGGGTTTTAGTTGTGACGGGCAGCATGTCGGTGCAGGCTTGGAGGGCCGAAGGGCCTGTTCCTGTGCTGTAACTTTCTTTGTTCTTTATTCTTGTTCTATGTTTGTTGGGGATAAAACATCAAAAGCATTTTAAAGACTAGACTTAAGAGTTTTTATAAAAATACAGGGAATTCAGGCAAATGTTTTTGAATTAGAATTAGACAAATATTGATGACATTAGCAGCATCACAGAGGATGACGAAAGAAGCACTGGGAATAAAACTAGAGCTGAGAGGTTACATACACCTAGAAATTGAATAATGTCTAAGTTGGAGAATGACACTTCAATACATTAATTGTACTACATAAATGAAACTTTTCTCACTCAACTAAATTCTGAAAATAAACAAGTTTTTAAAATTTGATGTGAAAACTGGCTGTAAAGATTTCACTCTAATTGAATTGTAATTGGCATTTTTGAGAATTTGAAGTGAGCACCCATTAACTGAATTGGCTAGACGACTAGTGTATGGATCAGATTAAGACCAACAGCATGACTCTCAACCCCTGTTCCAGCTGTAGTGATTGTAACAAGGTTAGTCAGGTGGACTTCATAGAATATGAGTTCCCTCATTGGGGCGGTTAATCTGGTCCAATCAGGGAGCCGTGGCTGACAGATACAAACAGGAGTGTCAGACATCCTGTTCACTCTGTGCTAGATAGATCAGTGTCATATACCATGCTTATATAAATAAAGGGTGACTTTGTGACAGGATACCAGCCTCTGCTGAGCTATTTCAGTGGCAATGAGAAGAAAGCACAGTCCTGAAGAAATTTGCTCACAACAGCCTTTGAGTTGGGATAAGCATTTTTGATATTATGCCGTTATATGGGAAGCTTGTCTTGTTCAAGCCTGCAGTCAAAGACTGGGCCCGGTCTGTGGAAAGAGTGCGTTATTTTTTCCAGGCAAATGACACTGGGGCAGATGAAAAGCAATGAGTAATCCTCCTGTCAGCTTGTGGAGCTGCAGTTTTTGTTTTGGTTATTAGGAGCCTAACTTTTCCTGAGGTACTAGATACTAAAACCTTTCAATCGTTGATGGATTTAGTCAAGGAATGTTACAACCCAAAGCCTCATCTGATTCTGAGATGCTATTGGTTTTACTCAGCAATTCGAGAAACAGGGGAATTCCTATCGGGTTTTTTGACTAGGTTAAGATGATCGGCAGAGGCACATGACTTTGGTTTAACTCTTAATGAGATGCTGAGAGACCGTTTGGTTTGTGGGATTAATGATGTAACCATGTAAAAGCACCTACTAGCTGAAGCCCAACTGGACTTCAAACAAGTACTACAACTGGCTTTATCATTGGAAAATGGAGCATATGAATTGCAGGGTTTTCTGATGCAGGGTTTTCTGATTGAAATGGATACCCTCGCCAGTCTGACTGGGTTTCGGTAACATCACTTGACTTAAGACAATTACATAACCTCACACAGGACATATCGTGAACAGAGGGACTCTAGGTCAGCCCACAGCAAAGCCCCAAAAACAAAGCCAAGCCTTGGCCAAACAGTTAAAATTTTCTTCAAGATCCGGGCTGACCAGTCATTATAGTTGCTCCCGGTCCGTGGATTCGAGAAAGCAGAAAGCAATCCCACTAGACCTAAATTGAGTAAGAGAACTCATAGGCCCAGAAAGAGAAGGTTTGGCGGTCACATTTGGAGTCAGGAAGTTCCACCAATACCTTTACGGATGTAAATTTGTAATAATAATGGACCACAAACCTCTGCTAGGTCTACATAAACAGGACAAGGCAGTTCCGCCCATAGCTTCAGGCTGAATTCAGCGGTAGACTCTAACACTAAGTGCTTATAATTACATGTTGGAACCCTGTCCAGGAGGTCAAGTGCACTGAGCTGCCTCCCACTGGCTGATACACCACTGGGGGTACTGCCACTGGAAGTGTCTGTAGTGGTTTTAAATTTTCTGGACATACCTCCAGTCACAGCTGACAATATCAGACCTCTCTCCAATCCTGGCAAAATTGAAACATCCAGGGGTAATAAGGGAGACCAAATGGCTGTCACAACCAGATCTGAAACCTTTTCAGACCAGGAAAGACCAGATAACAGTAGAGGACGGCATATTATTATGGGGAGCAAGACTGACTGACTTGAGCAAAGGTCACTGCCAGATACTGGTTGAACTCCGCCAGCGTTACCCAGGGGTTTCCAAAATGAAGACGTTGGCGAGGAGTTATGTCTAGTGGCCAGGTTTGGATGCCGACGTAGTTGCATTGGTGGGGCAATGCCAACAAGGACAAAAATTGCCACTAGCAGCTCCCCCACATTCATGAGAATGACTAGGTAAACCCTGAACTCGGTTACACATCGACAGGCCCTTTCATGGGCTCAATGTTCTTAGTCATTATGGACGCCCGCTCAAAATTGCTGGATGTACATAGTGTTCATTCAACAAACACAGGGACAATGATAGAAAAACTGTGAGCATCTTTTGCAATGCACAGTCTCCCAGAAGTGTTGGACACAGATAACAGGCCGTCGTTTACCAGCAGAAATTTGAGTAGTTCCTAAAGTCAAATGGTATTTGTCTTATAAGGACTATCCGTCATTCATTGGTCTGGGAGAAAGAACAGTCCAAACTTTGAAGGAAAGCTTAAAGAAACAGCCACCAGATTCACTAGATGACAAACTGTCCCGATTCCTGTTTGATTAAAGGACCACCCCTCATGCAACTACAGGGATAGCTCCAGCAGAGTTGTTAATGGGGAGAAGACTCCTCACCAGGTTAAATTCAGTCCTGAGGGGACAGGGTGAAATGGCATCAGGTACACCAATGCCAGACACAAGTCTCCACTTAGTGAGAGAGACAGTTTACTTCAGGGAATGAAGTTTGGTGTGGGAACCACGGGAATGGCCCTGCATGGGTAAGGGGCATGGTCAAAGCGAGGTTAGGTCCTATGACGTGTATAGTTCGCTTCGGTGGGACGGTCCTGAACAAGGACATGGACAAAATGAAAGCTGCAAACTCACCAACAGTGTGGGAGTAAAACATGCCCAGCTCCTCAACAGCCTTTCCGACTGTTCCAGAACCCATAGGGCTTACCCTCTGCATCGAGCATTGAAAATACCTTGGAATCTGAGATGGACAGGGTGGATGTCACCACCTTGACGCCTTGGCTACCTGAGGAGGAGAATGAATTTCTTTTGAGTCACTTCAGGTGCAAGAGGCAAGCTACTATGCATTACACGCTACCCATAACAGAGGCAGAGTTAAAGGAAGCTGACCTGGTGCTAAAACTCCAGGAGGAGCTACAATAAAATGAACTGGCCTATGTCCTTGGACTCAAAGGGGAAGGGATGTAGTAATTTTAATGAGGTCAGCCAGGTGGACCTTTAGAATATGAGTTCCCTGATTGAGGCTGTCAATCTGGTCCAATCAGGGAGCCTGGCTCACAGACAAGAACTGGAGTGTCAGACATCCTGCTCACTCAGACAGCTGGCTCTGAGGGAGCTGGATCAGTGTCAAGGACTCTTCACGTATAAATAAAGGATGACTTGGTGATGGGATACTGGCCTCTGTGGAGTTATTTCACCAGGTGAGGTAAATTTACGGCCTGTTTCCTCAACCTACTCATAATAAACAATCACAGAACTTTGCCATGGTTAGGCAAGGACTTAAGCAATCACCAATGATCTGCCTTCAGGTGGGGAGAGCTGAAGAGAAAGATGCAAGGCCCCAGTAATGTACACCAGAATACTGCTACAGCTGTGGGACGTAGCTCAGATTTCCCATTGCTTGCAGTGCGCTGACCACTTGAATGATGCTCCCTCTAAGCACACAGAAGTCACTGCTAAGTGATGTTTCACCCTGAGCTTTCATTAAAATAATCTGAAATTAGACTTTTGATTATTTTACGAGTTTAATTTATTACACAACCACTTAGTTTCGAAGATAGTAGGAACTGCAGATGCTGGAGAATCTGAGATAACAAGGTGTAGAGCTGGATGAACACAGCAGGCCAAGCAGCATCAGAGGAGCAGGAAGGCTGACGTTTCGGGCCTAGTTGTTATCTCACTTAGTTTCTATATGCTTTTGTTTTTATGCAATTATTTCATTTATAGATACACCCACTAATTTTGGCCTGAGATCAGAAGAAAATGGCAGACAGCCCTTATAGTCCCTGGCACAATCTGGCATGATAGAAAAATAATTTTCAGTCCAGTGTTATCCTAATAGCTTCATCAAGTACAGGCATATAAATTTTAACAAAGTAGATATGTATCTTCTCCCTTTCTTCTCAAGTCTATCTGGGTTTGCTTATAGATATAGCCTTTTTGAGCTAAGAGTGATGGTTGAATACCTAAACTGCACCAATTACATTTGGAATATTTTAATAACAGAAATCAACCGCCACTAATCTGCCCTTGAATGGCTGCTAACGTTGATACAGTAATTTGTCTGATAACTTTTTTGAAAATAAAATTTATTGGATGTGGGCATTGCTGGTTGACCGGCATTTATTACCCATTCCTAGTTGCCCTTGAGAAGGTGGTGGTGAGCTGCCTTCTTGAACCGCTGCAGTCAGTTTGCTATAGGTAGACCCACATTAGGGAGGGAATTCCAGGATTTCGACCCAGTGAAAATGCAGGAGTAGCGATATATTTCCAAGTCATGATGGTGAATGGCTTGGAGGGGAAATTGCAGATGGTGCTGTCCTTCTCTTTCTAAATGGTAGTGGTTGTAGGTTTGGAAGGTGCTTGGAGAATTTTAGCAGTGCATCTTGTAGATTGTTCACACAGTTGCTACTGAGTATCAGTGGTGCAGGAAGTGAAAGTTTGTGGTTGTGGTGCCAATCAAGTGAGCTGCCCTGTATGGTGTCAAGCTTCTTGAGTGTTTCTGCAGCTGCACCCATCCAAGAAATTTGGGAGTATTCCATCACACTGCTGACTTGTGCCTTGTAGATGGTGGACAGACTTTGGAGGGTCAAGAAGTGAGTTACTCACTGCAAGATTCCTAGCTTTGCAGCCATACTACTTATACAGTTAGTCCAGTTCAGTTTCTGGTAAATAGTAAATACTAGGATGTTGTTGGTGGGGGATTCAATCATGATAATGTCATTGAACAGGGGTGATGGGGTAATGATTACATTCTCCCTTGTTGAAGATGGCCATAGTCTGGACCTTCTGTGGTATGAATGTTACTTGCCACTTGTCAGCCTGAACCTGCATTTGTCCAAGACTTGCTGCATTTGGACATGGACTGCTTTAGTATCTGAGGAGTTGTGAATGGTTCTGCAGATGGTTGAGCCTCGAACACTAACCTGAGGAGTTCTCGAAGAGATGTCCTGGAGCTGAGATAACCGATGTCCAACCACAACCATCACTTTTGTTATTGTTAGCAGAGTGTGTATAAACTACAGAATAATCGGAACCACACACACAGTTCCTAAAGCAGTACCGTCCAAATGAAGTCAGTGACTAGGCACAAGTGTGGATGTAGAGCCTTGATTTCAGCAAAAGGGCCTCCTTCTAGTTGAAAATGCCTTAAATACAACACAAGTAAATGTACATCAAAGGACATTGTCTTATCAAATATTTGTCACTGATCAGTATGAAACTTTGTTGTCTTTAACTTTTACCAGTTTTGAAATCTGATGTGAATTTATCAAATCCTAGCATTGCTTTGAGGTTTTTGTCCAAAGTTTGCAAGTGATTGGATGCAGGTTGCCCATTGTCAGAGCCATGCTTATTGGAGCTGCCGATCTTTGGATAGGTTTGCTTTTATCTGCTCGCCTGCAGTGGTCATTCCAATCATTTCAGCTGACCACAAATGACCTCTCTCTCTGTGCAATGTTGCTGTTGCTTCTATAGTGTTAGAATATTCCATTTTTAATGGTGTTACATGTCATTTCCACACCCCAGTAAGCAGTAACAAGGAAGTAAAGCATACCCGAACATCAAAAGAATTCACCAGCTCATGCGTTTTCTTTTGCCACTTTGTGAACAAGCTGGTCACAGAACAAGAACATGCAGTAGGCTGGGTTTTACAGCACGTCAGTGCCTGCCTCCTGCCCGAGATGAAAGGTGGGTGGGGATCCATCCACGATGCCAGTAGCTGCCCAGAGTTTAACACTGGGAGCAGTGCTAATTGCTTTAAAGTGAGACTTCAGCCCTTTCCTCAGGAGGACAACCTGCAGTTGAGATGACAGGCAGCTATGTAGGCCCAGCCAGGAACAGTGGTCATATATGGGCCTGCCAAGGAATCCAGCAAGAGGAGAGAGGGGATGGGGCTCTAGATTCAAGAGACAGTTTCCACAGTTAAAAGGGACAAAATAACATTTCTGGGAGGAGGGGAGATACTTCTAATGGGTCTACAGGATCCCCGAAAGGAGGTCTCCCCCTACCCTCACTTAACATCAGTCTGCGCAGTTACGCATATTCCCTCATAGTGTAGACCTCCCTCCAACTCAGGTAAAAGACTGGCAGTGAGATGAGGGCCTTCAAGTGCCTCAATAGACCCAAGGGTGTGCAGGCTGCCTGTACCTGCTCCTCCATTGCTGCAAAGCTTCAGTCAGTTCTGAGGCAGATGAGTAGGAGGTGGGAAACCTGCTGTTGGATTTTCATTGCCCCTCCACCTCCTTGAAGGTGAGTGGTAGAGCAAAGTGTACATAAGACACTGAAAGTCTGCAGAGGGATATAGATAGTCTAAGTGAGTGGGCAAAGGTCTGGCAGATGGAGTACAATGTTGATAAATGTGAGGTCATCCATTTTGGTAGGAATAACAGCAAAATGGACTATGT
>NW_025968290.1:15435-25000 GCF_021869965.1 Rhincodon typus
TTGGGTGTCCTTGTGCATGAATCGCTAAAAGTAGGATTGCAGGTGCAGCAGGTAATTAAAAAGGCAAATGGAATTTTGTCTGCCATTGCTAGAGGGATGGAGTTTAAAAACAGGGAGAATATGCTGCAGCTGTATAGGGTCCTGGTGAGGCCACACCTGGAGTACTGTGTGCAGTTCTGGTCTCCTTACTTGAGAAGGGATATACTAGCACTGGAGGGGGTGCTAAGGAGATTCACTCGGTTGATTCCAGAGTTGAGAGTGTTGGATTATGAGGAGAGACTGAGTAGACTGGGATTATACTCATTGGATTCAGAAGAATGAGGGGAAATCTTATAGAAACATATAAGGTTATGAAGGGAATAGATAAGGTGGAGGCAGGAAGGTTGTTTCTGCTAGCGGGTGAAACTAGGATGAGAGGGCATCGCCTCAAAATAAAGGGAAGCAGATGTAGGACTGAGGTCAGGAGGAACTTCTTCACCCAAAGGGTTGTGAATCTGTGGAATTCCCTACCCAGTGAAGCGGTTGAAGCTACCTTGCTGAATGTTTTTAAGGCAAGGCTAGATAAATTTTTGAACAGTAAAGGAATTAAAGGTTATGGTGAGTTGGCGGGTAAGTGGAGCTGAGTCTCAAAAAGATCAGCCATGATCTCAGTAAATGGCGGGGCAGGCTCGAGGGTCTGGATGGCCTACTCCTGCTCCTAGTTCTTATGTTCTTCCGTTCTTATACCAAATGTCTTCTTCACCACCCTGTCTACCTGTGACTCCACTTTCAGGCACCTATGCAACATGCACCCCTAGGTCTCTTTGTTTGGCAACACTCCCCGGGGTCCTACCATTAAGTGTATAAGTCCTGCCCTGGATTGCCTTACCAAAATGTAACACCTCACATTTATGTAAATTAAACTCCATCTGCCACTTACCAAAATGCAACATCTCATATTTATCTAAATAAAACTCCATCTGCCACTCCTCAGCCCATTGACCTATCTGATCAAAGTCCTGTTGTACTCTGAGATAACCTTCACCACTGTTGTCATTTGCAGTTTGGGCTTCTAATATTTTCCCCTTGGAAATGTTCTTCCTCTCCATCTGCACTGTTTATTACCTTATGAAACACATCTTCCAGCAATAAAACTGTGTCTCTGTCTAATCATTACTTTTCCTGCATTCCTTCACCTTCATAAATTCTTTGATTGTCATTATGATTTGAAATTAGAGATCCTGTATTTTTTTTAAAAGTCTTACAAACACTCTAGACATTATTTATGAATGAAATCAGTAATAGGTTAAGCTCTCTTACCTGAAACCAGACTGGAAACAATGAGTGGCAACACCAGCATCTGCAGCATTCTCATCAGCAACTCACCCGGGAAAGAGAAATACTTAATCTCACGGTAAGACAGCTTATAGGGGCGGAGGGTAAAACCCAGAATTATACCTGTCAAAAAGTCAAAATAAACTGAATTTCATGCAATATATTAGTGCAAACAGAACTATATTCCTTGTATTGATTAATAAACTTGAGGCAAAAGGACAAGTTTGGAAAATTCAAGGTCACCATTGTCCAGAGACACAAATATGAGCAGAGGGGAAGAGAATAGGTCAGGGAAAATGCAGGAAGAGGGAAGAGAAGAGGAATAGTTATGGAGACTATCAGCTTATTGTCATTCCTTGATGCAGGCCTTTCAAACATTAAAGATGAATTTTAATGTGTTTGGAGTATGTTGCATGAGAATCACAACTCAGGGTCTGACTGTCCTGCCAGGTCTAATTTTCGGCTATTTGGCAGCAATAAACATGTGGACACATGTTTGAGGTTTTTCTGATTATGGTTTTGGAGGTTCGCAAAAGGTTTAATAGGGTAGACATAAATAAAATGTTTGAACCAAAACTTTAAGGGCATAACAAAAAGACATCACTGATGAATTCAAGAATTCAAAAGAAACTCCTGTGCTCACCTATTCACACCTGACATTGGTCCTTCTCCAGACTTTCAATCCTCCTTACAGGTTTCCTCTCCTGATCTCAGATCTTTACACTTCTCTGGCTCTAGTCCCAACTCAAAGTCTCCTCTCCTGAAGCTTGATCCTTTCCACACACCAGTCTCTGTTCCTCTTGGTCCCTTCACTATTCCCCACCCCCAACTCCCAATCCTTCCTACTACCAACTTCAGCTTCTAAGTCCCAGCCTCCTCTCCTGACCAGTGATTCTCCTTCTCAGAATCTGTTCCCAACTCCCTGGTGCAACCTTTACTCCCACCTTCCACCATAATTGCTATTGTTCACAGATTCTGATTTTTCTGCATAACTTGAAAAAATAATTAACTTTTATAGCAAAGGATTTGAGGGCAACATTAATATATAAGCGTAAAAAAGAGAAACACATAAAAGATAAGCAAATACTCAACAGAGAATTGTTTTTCCAGAGAATAAAGTGTAGCCTATTAATGAGCTTGTTTAGGTAATGCAGCTTGCCCTATGATGCCAGAATATTGAAGGACCCTTTATTAATCAGAACACAAACAATTTAAGGTACTTTGTGGAAGCTGGAAAGGCAGAAGACTACAGGGAGACAGGGTCTACCCTGACCACAGTGAGCGGAGGTAATGTGTGTTTCTTATTTAATTACATTACATGAATTCTGATTACACCACTTTATTGTCTCTGCTTCACCTTGCTTAGAATAAAGCAGTTTATGATTTAAACCAAGCTTCACCCAATCCATTGTTAACTGGGTCCTCCTTCAGAAAGATTGAAGAAGTGTTTTTACATGAGATAGTGATCAATTGCAGGTGACAATCAAGTTTTATTCTTACAGTGTGGGGTTCACAACTGTCCAAGTAGATATGACTACATGAACTAACGTAAATAAAAACAAACTGCTCAGACTGCTAATAAAAGGAACTAAAACAACAAACTCAAGTACTTATCCACCGCAGAACAAAATTTGTAACATGCAATGAAAGCAATACAGCACCAAATGGTGAAGTTACAGAAATCAGTGATTAGATTAATACAGGAAATCAATAAGGGTTACATGAATTGATCAGAATTACCTGTCAGCGAGAAGTGTGAATATTTTTAATTTCTACGGGAAATGTTTATATGGCTGTTGCAATGCAGTTACATGCATGTACCTTTTTGCAATATATGATAGACACATGATTACATATTTCTACCTGTCAACATGTGAGTGGTGACATAAGGAATGTTGTTGTCCCAACAAGCAGGCCAATCTCATCCTTAGCATGGTGAAGACAACATAAATTTCCCTTCCCATTCCTTCACTAAACACATCCCAATTTCGTATCGTATAGTTAGTGGAGAGTTAATCTCTGTAGTCACCACCAAGTTGTATCATGTCAGGCAAAGCACAATGTGATGTAATGTCAAATCCCCTCTACACTGCCAATCATGCATTCCCAGGTCAGTAATAGTATGGATAGATAAAGATACGCCTCCATTCTGCTCCATCAAAAAAAATGCTAGATCAGATGTATCACAGATGCAGATGAAGTCTTCCTTTCTGTCAGGTCAGCCACTTGCATATTTAGCCATGAAGTAAAGATTACTCTGCATTATTGTATCGAGAAATATTGTAGGTAGAGATTTCAGGTGAGTGTTGTGGGGGAGGTCATTCAGTTGGTACTTGGTAACTTCAGTTGGAAATGAATGGAATGTCAAAACAAGAAACACCATCAGTCAGTTTCAATTGAGGTTCTGGTTCTTTGTGAGTGGGGTCTGCTGAGGTCCTACCAAAATTATGGTGAGAGATTGAGGAGATCTCCGTAGAGTTTCAACCAAGTATCTCGAGGATAAGTTGAACAACACATAGCATTTGTATTTCAACATGGGTCTAATATGATTAGTAAGGAGCCAAGGAAAAGATTCTGTGCAAAGTGGAAAGGTGGTGTGTCATACTGATTAGTAAGGTATATGTTTGCAGAGGACAAATCAATGAAAATTTCAATGCAATATTTAATAAGCATTGAATTGCATGGGTTTTGGTACAAATTGATGTGTTTGTATTTCTGTGTTAGGCATCTTTCTGTCCAGAAGTGGAATACAGGTTACTAGAGGGTAACATTATCTTCTGAAAGGCTCACAGTTGAACAAACAGTTATTCCAAGTCAGAAGACTACATTCAGAAAGTTGTGCTAATATCCTTTGAAAAAAAAAGAGAATACTTGTATTCCAGTTTTCACCTGATAGTGCAAAAAATTCTGAAAATATTTTGATTCAGAGATAGTGGGAACTGCCGATGCTGGAGAATCTGAGATAACAAGGTGTAGAGCTGGATGAACACAGCAGGCCAAGCAGCATCAGAGGAGCAGGAAAGCTGACGTTTTGGGTCTGGACCCTTCTTCAGAAATGGAGGAGGGGAAGGGGGCTCTGAAATAAATAGGTAGAGAGGGGGAGGTGCTTGGCCTGCTGTGTTCATCCAGCTGTACACCTTGTTATCTCTGAAAATATTTTGAACTGTGTTCAGACACTTCCCTGCAATTTTTTTAACAATCCTTTACCACCAGGATCATGAACATTTGTGTGGAATGCAACAGGTAGGTTAGGGGAATGTGGAGCTAAACGGTCAGTTGGAGAAAAGAGACAACAAAGTGTGGAGCTGGAGGAACACAGCAGGCCGGGCAGCATCAGAGGAACAGGAAAGCTGACGGAATGATTCTAGTTAGTGGAGAGTTAATCTCTGTAGTCACCACCAAATTGTATCATTTCAGGCAAAGCACAATGTGATGGAATGTCAGATCCCCTCTACACTGCCAACCATGCATTCCCAGGTCAGTAATAGTATGGATAGATACAGGTACGCCTCCATTCTGCTCCATCAAAAGAAATGCTAGATCAGATGTATCACAGATGCAGATGAAGTCTTCCACACAAACGTCAACTTTCCTTTTCCTCTGATGCTGCCTGGCCTACTGAGTTCCTCCAGCTCCACACTGTGTTATCTCTGACTCCAGCATCGGCAGTTTTTGCTATCTCGCTATGTCAGTTGGAGAAGTTGTGGGACGCCAAACCATTGCTGATGGATCTGTTCTAACAAGGAATTTGGCTCGCTGTATTTTTGAATGTATTGAATCACCCACTTAAGGGTTTTCTTTAAGTGATCACAGTAAGTGTATAAAAACTTTGGTCAAGCTGTTTTTGTACGTTTATGTAATTTGAATAAAACCCAGACTGTCATGAGTCCAAATGTTTCGAAACCTGATTAGCCGCCTCCTGTAGAATCACAAGTAGCCGAATTTCTTACCCAGAATGACCGCAAAGATAGTTAAAAGGACAAAGGCATTTTTCTTGACAAAGCTCAGCACGCTTTGGCGGGTGATGTTACTCAAGCTCTTCTTAGCCCTCCCAGCTCGGCTCCTCACCGCCTTCTGCAAGCGCTGCACTCGGCTGTCCGCCGCACTCCGCTTGCCTGAGTCCTCGTTCAGGAACAGGCTGTTCACATTGGTCTGCCGCTCGCTCATGATCAACCAGTGCTCGATCCGATCTGCACTACTCGCGGCCAACTTTGGAGGGGAACAAAAAATGGTTGAAATCACATTTGCAGAGTATTCTGAGCGGAATTCAACGCACACTATGATAGAGTCATTAATCTGGTCTTTGAGATCAAGCTGTAACCAACTGGAACGGAATCTTGTACCTTCCTCTTAGTGAGTCGGGAGTCCCAGTATGAGGTATAGCACTGTCATGTGGTGAGTTCCCTCGCCTGAGTTACATCTGCATTTATAAGTTTTGATTTCCTAATAAAAAATGTATTCTCCACACTCTCTCTTGTTTCTCCTAAATATCTGGGAATCTGGGTGAATAGATTTGTTTGCAGTGAGTGCAGCTAGCCTTATGCGGCTGCCTGTCTAATCAAACCCTGCAGGTTGGATTTCAATCCCGTTTTACAGAGGAAATGATCTGTTGAGGATACTGCGGGGGAAAAAAATCCCACTGTGGCTCAAGTTTAACTGCCGTGGCACAATTCTCAGTGAAATGACAGAACCAAAATATGCCGCTCTTTAAATGTAATCATTACTGAAAGCAGTAGGTAATCGAAGACAGGCCACACTGCGTACACAATGCTGCACTGAACACTTTCAGGGAGAAACATAGAAGCTCACACATTCACACTTTATCAAGTATGAATTATTTTTAAATCGGCACAGCCCTCGTGTTGAAGATTAATAGTTTAATCATTTGAACTCATTGGCTGAAAATAGATTTTATAAATAACATTTATAAGGGAACAAGTGCTTTCAGCAAAGATCGTAACCTGTTCCTTTGCAGTATTTTTCACAGATGGCTGCAGGTTACTGTTCGGAATAGCAGTGAATGAGTGCTGGACCCATTGGTGATATTCCAGTGTCTGGTACCTTAGCGACATTAACCCATTTAAAATACAAACTGGATTAAACATGCATCAGTTAAAACAATTTTCAGATCATCGCCACGTTCAAAACAATTTCAGGATCCACTAAATTCATTACTTAAATATAGACCAAAAGATGCTGATCGTCTTGCTCCTTGTAGAGTTTGAGTCTTCAGTGAAGTACACGAATGATCAAATCCATATGCACTGGTTAGTAACTTCAATATACTTAATTAATTATTTCTTAATGAAATACCCTGTCTGCCACTTCCCTGTCAGCTGCTGAATTTTGTTGTTACATGATTATCACATGTTTTAAACTTGATTCCTTCGTCTGTATATGAATTTTGTGTATGTTTTGATGTAATTCACACTGCAATTCAGCCTTTGAACTTCAAATGTGTTTTTTGAATGAGATACCATTAACAAGGCATAGATAGATACATAAGTACAGGAAAAGTATTCACACATAACTGTTTTACACACAAATTATGGGATATAGCTTCAATCCTATCTGAGTCAATATTAAACTCTAGTGTTGCTGAGATAACAGCTTCCAATTTACTTTCATACACAATGTTAATCCCTCCTTTCTGAGCAGTCCCTTAGGATTAATGATGACCTACCTCCAGTTCCATGGGATCTGAGATAGCTAACAAATTCAATGCAATCTGCAGACTCAGCCACAGATAAGGCAGGCGGTGCGTGGAGGTTGGGAAGATGACTTATTGAGAGGTTTGTGCACTCTCTCCTCTGCCTCAACTTTGCCTCTTCCTGATGAAGTCTGTCAATGTATTTCTTGCCTTCCCTAATGAATCTTCTCCACTTCAGTCAGTCACAAACCAGGGACTCCAGCGAATCAATGGGGACGTTTGACCTCATAAGTAATGTTTTAAGGACATCTCTAAAGGAATGCCGTTATTCTCCAAAGAGTCTCATGCCACAAGTGAGTTCTAATTACAGCAACTGCTTTGGGATTCTGGTGTCAAGCATACCAACAAAATGCCCTGCACAGCAGACCTGATTTTGAGTGATTCGCACCTCAATGCCAAGCAAGTTAGCTGGGGAGAGGACAATGCAGTTGGATGCCCTTTTTGTCACTGGATTTAGAAGATTTTATGAAGGCATCACAGTTGTACTTCTCCTGTGCTTTGAGGCAGCTGCTTTATGTTGTTCAGGTCTCCAAACTATATAGGAGCACAGGGTTCCCTGCTGAGTAAACATGAGTTTCATGTATGAGTCTCATGGTTGAGATCCTGGTGCTCGATATTCTTTTCCTCAGTTGGATGAACACTGAGCTGATACACTGGATGTGATGATGAACTTTGTCATCCATGTCTGTGTTGGTCAAGAGGACAATCCCAAGGTATGGATTTATGGTCAACGTTAACATAAAAGGTTGCTTTTCCAATATATGGACAAAAATAGGATTGCAATGCTGTCTTTACAACTTGCATTGTCATGTAGAATTATAAAGTCTTGGTTTAACTCCAATTACCTTTCAATCTGACCATACAGTTTTCTTGTTCCTCTTTGCTAAATCATGCAGCTGTACTGTGTTATACAAAATACAGAAATGGCCATTAATTGTTCAAGATGAAGGCAATTTCTTTAGCAGTTATATAGCACACGTTCTTGCCAAATCCAAATGCAATCCAAAATTCACAGAAGCTCAGTTTGGTAATATTTGCCATAGAGAGAAACACCACCTAATTTTAATATATAAATCCTATGGCCTCCTTAAGAAACAAGATGATAGTTGTTTTTAATATTCTTGCGGATTTTGAACAAAAAAACTGATATACACCTCCTTGTCATATGCTACATACTGTTTAGACAGTTGATTGGTTTATGATTCATTCTCATTAACACGAAAAATAATTATTTTCAGTTTCTTGACACCTTTGTTGTATAAATTTGTTGCTAGAATTTGCCTTTGCCAATCAGATCTGGCAATTACTTTTAAACCCTCTGGAAGATTTACATACCAAATTATGTCTGTTCAGATAAGATTCCATATGTAGATTAAACATATGCTATGCAGCAAATCATGGAAGCTTCTGTTGCCCCCAATGACCACGTGTGCAGGAAATGTGTCCAGTTGCAGCTATTAGCAAACCACATTTCAGAGCTGGAGCTGCAGGTGAAGTCCCGGTGGCGCATCCGTGGTACTGAGTATGTTGTGGACAGCACAGTCAGTGGGGTGGTCACACTGCAGGTGAAGACTGAACAGGCAGAAAGGGTTTGGGTAACTACCAGGCAGAGTAGAGGAAGGCAGGTAGTGCAGGAGCCCCTGTGGCCATCCCTCTGTCTGACAGACATACCATTTTGGATACTGTTGGGGGAGATGACTGTACAGGAGAAAGTGGTGTCAGCCAACTTCATGGCACCATGGGTGTGTCTAGGGCACAAGAGAGGAGGAAGAAGAAAGGTGACAGACCAGTAAGGTTAGGGGATTTAACTGTAAGGTGAACAGACAGGCGTTTCTGCAGAATAGAATGTTGCTTCACTGTTGCCAGGCTTCAGGATATCACTGAGTGGCTTCAGGAAGGACAAGCAGATAAGAGATCGTGGTACATATTGGTACCAATGATATAGGTATGAAAAGAGAAGAGGTCCTGCCAACGTAATTTAAGGAGTAGAAAATAGATTAAAAAGCAGGACCCAGAAGGTAGTAATCTCTGGATTACTTCCAGTGCCATGTGAGAATGAATAAAGGAATATGAGGTTAGTCAAGATGCATGCATGACTGGAGAGACAGTACATGAGGGAAGGCTCTAAATTTCTCTGATATTAAGGACTGTTTTTGGAGGCAGTGGGACCTGTACAAAGTGAAAGGACTGCACCTGAACTGGAATGGGATCAGTATTCTTGTAAGAAGGCTGCTAAAGCTTTTGGGGAGGGTTAATTTTGGGTGGTTGGAGGGGTGTGTAATTCAGACAGAAGGTTCAGCAGAGGAGATTAATGGCCAGAATTAAAGAAAGCAAGTGAGTCAGGAAGGCATAGAAATTCTAGGCCAGGTAAGGTATGAGGGAGTTTGGTGATTGGACGATATTTATTTTAAAGCAAGGAGTCTGACGAACAAGGCAGATGAGTTAAGGGCACAAATTATAACATGAGGTTATGTTGTCATTGCTGTCACTAAGATACAGTTGTGAGAGGCACAGGATTGGCAGCTGAATTTTCCAGGGTAT
>NW_025968291.1:0-21561 GCF_021869965.1 Rhincodon typus
ATCCCGAACTAAACTAGTCCCATCTGCCAGTGTTTGGCCCATATCCCTTCAAACATTTCTTATTCATGAACTTATAATAACTGTAAGAAATCTAGAAGTAAATCTAGAAATAAGTCTGAATCTCAGAAGCAGCTGCAAGATCCAAACTACTCTCATTATGTTCGCCATGTAACTGAAAGCTTTGTCTTGGTGATCAATTAGTGCTTTGAGAGCAGTTGAGCATCGTGTACATGCAGGTGAATCATACAATGTTTCAAGATCTTCTTCTGCCTTTTTGCATCTTAACCCCACAATGTTTTTAAACCTTTTTTGTACACAATGCTCAAAGCATGGGAGACGATACTGAGTTTCAGAATGATTTCCTCCATAAAGTCTGGCTTCCCTTTTTGAATTATTGCCAATTTTTCCAGTCAGACATCATTAGAAACGTCGGAGAAAGTGGGGGTCTCACCACAGCTAGTACTGCCAGAGTTGTTTCTTCTTCCGCCACTTTGAAATCTTCCCCAATTTCCTGTGTTTTCAGCCCCTGAAGTAACAGTGCTCTTACACACTGCAGCTGCAGTGCCTTATATTCCTTTTTATAATCAGTCAGACTGCAGGAAGAGGACTGAAACCATCTCCTGGAGTGTATAAATCAAGGCCATCAAAACAACAAAAGTGAACCAAGTTTCCAGCAGATTGACATGGATGGGCAGAAATCCTGTCTGATCACTTTCACAGTGGGCATAGGAAAGCTCGTTGCTTTTGAGACAGTGATATAAGAAGCTTCACAAAATTTATTTCTAGACACACAACATACAGTTTAAATCAGTAAAGTTTCCATTATATCACAGTCTGTGTGTTTTAGCTGATGTCCCTTACTTTGCTAAATTACCAATCAATCCTTGTGAATTTGTACTATTGAAAACAGCCAAGTACTACAGAAATATTTCTACTGCCCTATACAGTCCATGTCAGTATCCTGTCACTCCTTTCAGAAATACATATGTATTTGCTATCTCGGAATCCTGCCATTTTGTTTTTACTTCAACAAAATTTTGAGAGTCATTTCCAACAATCACTGGGCGTATCTGGGTAGGTGTATTTAAATGAGGTGTTAATAACTTCACAATGCCATATGTTGCATTTTCTGTCACTATTACCTCAGCAATCCTGGTTGCTAGGCTTGCCAGCTTGCAACATGTGTTTAGTGTTGAGTTAAATATCTTACAAAATTTAAGTAAGGGATCTTGTGATGCAATGGCAGTGCCCCTGTCTCTGAGCCAGTAAACCTGTGTTCAACTCCCACTTGCTCCAGAGGTGTATCATACCATCTCTGAAGGGATTGATTTTTTTTTGAAAAGTGGCGTATTCCTTGCCCATTGGCTTCTGGATGGGGAAAGGGAAAAAGGAAACTGGCGTTTGTGCGAAACTATAGATTTAGCTTCAGGCCTCATGTGGTACTGTGGTAGTGTTCCTACCACCGGTCCAAGAGGCCTAGGCTCAAGTCCCATCTGCTCCAGATGAGTGTAACAACATCTCTGAACAGGTTGCTTAGAAAATATCCTCAAAATTTAACTACAAAATAAACATTGGACGTATCAATCAATTCAAGTCTCATCTGTATATATTTCTTCCTTGACTCTTTGGGAGAGACTGCAATGTGTTGTTATTCCGTGATGTTCCTTGACCCTTTAAGCTACTATGGGTGCTAATTTCTGAAGCAGCAGTAGCCATTTTTGAAGCCCCTTTTACTGACAATCTCTCTGTTAATGCAGAGAAATTTGGAGTCCAACAAAATTATTGTAACTACCTGAGTTCAGAAATTGTGACAGACAGCACAAACTACAAATAGCAGATGAATAGCTCACACCACCATACTTGTAGCCATTGTAACAAAGTCAGCCAGACGGACCTCACTGAGTATTCCCTGGTTGCGGTTTTTAAACTAGTCCAATCAGGGAGTCCTGGCTGACAGATATGAACAGGAGTGTTGGGGGTTCTGCTGTCTTCAGGAGCTGGCTTTGTACCAGCTGGACCAAGTACAATGCACGTGTAAATAAAGAGTAATTTGGTAATGAAATACCAGCCTTCGTGGAGTTATTTAAATACTTATAGCAGCAACCAAACTGACAACGCAGCACTTAGCATCTGTATACTGGTTACATTATTTCAGCTTATATAATGTGTGTCATATTATCTATAATACAGACAGGCTGCATGCAAATATGAATCAAACAGAACTGATGAAGCTGGCATATGCTTGTCTGAGTTGTTACTACTGACAAAATATTTGTTTAGAAAGTTAATTTTCACAACTTTGTATCATTTTCCAAATACTTACACTCCCTCACTGTCCCCATCCCTGTCAACTATTTGTATTTTACTCACCACTTCACTTTGGGATGCACTCATCCATGTTGAAAACAGCAGATGTTCCTTTGTTTCTTTTCAATGAGGAAATACTTGGACACAACATTGTTACAGGCACTGCACCAAATGCGAGGCATATCATGACTGTCAGATTTTGCACAGCACTAACAGACACCAGCTTAAGAAGCACAAATGATCAATGTTTATCTGAAAGTACCATCCAGAGAATTTTTGCTCTGAGAGTGATAAGGAAGAAAGTAGGTTATACGAAAGCTTTTAAACTGTCTTTAATTCCCTTTTCATTTATCTTCAAAACAGAAGTCAATTCCTGTGCTTCAAGTTCACCAGAGTGTATGCAGCTTTCAGACCTACTCTCAGCATCCTGTAATTGCTGCACTTTCAGGATTTCCACTGAGACATGAGGATGTGGAGAAGAGGCAAATGCCAAACAATTCAAGTTTATGATACTTTGATCCCATTATTTACTTTCTTGATGAATATCAAAATGGATCATAATTGATTTTGGTATAAAAGGATATAGTATATACCTTAGTAGATTCAAATTCTGAAACAAACTGTTTATAATAAGAAATACAAAAAAAAACTGTTAAAGGATTTGCATTCCATGCACCAGCATTAAAAGCACTTCAGTCAGCCACACACAAAATTATTTCATTCTGCTTTAAAAATTTCCATATGGACTGCCATCACCATCTCTTTGGACCATCAACTCCACATATTCATAATTCTCTTGGCAAAGTAACAAATCTAAACTGTCTGTGCAATTTCCATCTTCTAAGTTTGCATTGAGTTCCATAGTTATAGAGCTTGGGGCAATCTTATCAATGTTCAATTTATTTATTTCTCTGCAAACATGAGCCATATCTTCTGTACAGTTGACTGTCCCCAAAATGTCACCCTTTTAAAGGTCAGATAATTTGAACTCAATATGAGTTATATTGCAGGCTAGTAGAAAAATTGAAATGTTAGATACCCAAGCAGCTATAATGTCCAGAACTCTGCAAAACATGACGGGTATGGCCATACCAGTGGCTTGCAGAAACTCTGGGACCTCCTGGGGTTTGCGTTTTATCCCTCCGGTGATACATCAATGGTCCAGTTACTTCTCCTTCTTATTGTTAGACACAGTGCTGTTGCTTTCAGTGAGCTGTCCAGCAATAGTATTGAACAGCTTGAATATGTCTGGTGTCTTTCATATTCCTAAGGATGTCTCAAAACATTTGAGAGCCAAAGAAATGCGGTCACCATCATAAAGTCAGCAAATAAAACATCTAATAATCACCTGGCAGGGTTCCACAAATCAGAATTGCCAGATCATCTGTTTTTGATAATGGTGCTTCCAGGATAATGTTTGTCCAGGACATTTGCAACTTGGTGTGAATAACACAATTCTCTGTGAGTCTGGGGGTTTGATCGGGGGACTAGCAAGGGGCAGTCCCTCAAGCGTGGGAGACGGTGAGCAATCCCTCTGGGGTTAGGCTTGATTGTACAGGGTTACTGAGGGAATGGTCACTGTAATAGAAGGGAATTCTGGATAAAAGAGTGGGGCCTGATAGGAGGGGACTGTGAAGCTCTGGAAGCTGGTTGGGGCCAAAGGATCGTCTCAAATATCATGGTCATTCTGGCCTTATGGTCTCAACCTGGGGTGGTTAAAGGACTATCAAGGGCATGGGAATTTCCAAAGGTATGGCTGTGGGGGTAAAGGGGGGCACAATAATGTAATATAAAAGGGGGCTCAATGGAAACAGTGGGTGTTGGGAGACTGAAAAGCCTTAGGGACCACAGTGATAGCAAAACAAAAGAAAACAAAGAAGAATGGGGAGAGAAATTCTTGTGCCACATGTGGAAACTGCAACTCATTGATAAGAACACAAAGTTGGAACCTTACCATGTGGGATCAAAATTCAATGGCACAATAATTGCACAAAATAGAATTAGAATTAGGTTTTATTGCCATGTGTACTCAAGTACAGGGATAGAGGAGTACAGTGAAAGGAGTGCAGTCGTCATTGTCAGGGCACCATCTTAGGTACAAAGGTACACAGATACAAAATCTTAGGTATAAAAGTAGAAAAATAAAGATGTTTAAAATTAAAAGTTCAACATTAAAGTTCTTCTTAAGTGCTTAGCCATGGGCCTAGATCTGAGCTCTTCCACCCCAATACTGAGCCCAACAACAGCAGGAAGCAATCGGCCAGTCCCTGGTTTCTTTACCGCGTTGCTGCTGGAACACAGTCGCCATTCTTTGGCGCCTCCTTGTCTCTACCAATGTCACCGCCGTGAGTCTGTGCTGGGCTGATCTCAGCAATGCAGCCGCCGCTGAAGCTGCTGGGTCCCACACCGGACCCTGGGCTCAAATTTGTGTCCCTCAGCCAGTGCTGCCTTTGGGAGCACAAACTCGACTCCCTGCTCTGCCACCGGTGGCTACAAACCTTGCCTCTGACACACTGGACACCTTGATGCTGTCTGTGCTCTCCACAAAACATAAGGTTGCAAGTTAAAAAAACAGCAGAGAAAGAAAAAAAAATTGAAAGTAGAATAAGCAGATGAGCTCTGGGCTCAGGAGCCCGTATGCTGTGCTGCTACTCTGGCGCCATCTTGACTGGAAGGTGAAATAGGTTAATTATTGGCTTAATTATTGCTTTGCTCTTTGAGGGGAATGGAGTAAAACTCTTGGAAACTCTGCCTCCACTAATTCCGCAATGCCAACATTTGGTTTCAATTTGGGGTTCATCAGCATATCGTTCATTGCCCAAAAATACATGTTTCAACTTTTGTATCTTCTAATCAACCTGTTCAGAAATGCTATGATGCAACACACTTAAAAATGCAACCTCATATTTCCATTTCACCAACATTTTCCATAGCTGGCACTGGAAGTGAGGACTTTGCAGCTCCCAAATTCTCACAATGAAATTAAAGTATGCAAGGGCATGGTCCGTGTCATGGAAGGGAGCCCATTCTTTGTGAGCAGGGCAGCATATCAATGACTTACTGGCAGAATTCTACTCCATTAGGACTTTAATTGTGCAATGTGCGATTGGATAATTACAGCTCAATGTTGGTGGCATGACACTGATCTCCTTTGATAAGTCTCCCTACCAAACTGTGTGGAGGCAAAGCACAAGGCTTCATTGTGGTGGATGAGAGGGCTGAGGAGTAATAACATTGTGTTCTATTTCTGACATTCCCACAGATTATCTGCTCATGGATCTCACATGGAGGTCTCTGTGGCTGGAGTTCTGAATGTCACGGATTCAAGGAACTCTGATGTCAGAGGCAATCTGCAGTTCAAGGAGTCAGTAGCTAGGGAGAGGTGAGTCATATTTGGAGATTTCAATTTCTTTCATCCTTAGGATGTCTGAAGTGGCTGCTTATCTCTCATTTCTTGTGACTTCATGCCCTCAGTAAGCTTAATTCTTCCATTGCCTGCCATTACTCTTAAGGGCAGTTCTGACTTCTGCAGATGTGGAGGAATGAACCTGCTCTTTGGCTCACCCTGCAGGCTTGGAAGGTTTGAGCAGTCATCCATTGTGCCTTGACATCTCAAGTATCCTTCCCACTAAAAGTGCAAGCTCACTCTCCTTGGCTTGAACCTCTGCAGGCTTTGCAATCACAGGTAAGGGGCAGGTGGAGAACTTAGGAACCTCTGGAGTGTACTGAGAAGAAGTTTCTGGAGTCCTGTGTGTAGTTCCTCCTCCTTTTGCATGTCGGCTGGCACCAACCTGTCTTCATGAGAGAAAGGGGCACCAGGGGGGAGGTTGAGGTCCCTTTTCCCCTTTTGTCTTGCCATTGATGCCAAGCATCTATGAAGAGAGTGATGTAGTGCTGGCCTGTGCATATATTCAGCAGACATTAAGTGTGCCGGACGTGAAATTCCATGGCAGAATTGGAGACAGCCAGACGGACAGATGGTGGAGCCAGCACAGTACTGACTTCCTTCTTCATTCTGGCCTACCAAGTACCTTTGACAAACTTCTCTGCTGTTCCTCTCATATTCATGAAGTCAATTTGCCAAGACTATGGGATTATCTTCTGCCTGAGGCCCAGCAGGTGCCTGGTCTCTAGCAGTCATGTGAGAATCAGAGACTAGCTGCAGAGATGAGCCAGTTATATCTGCACCAGAATGTGCTCCCAAGTCGATTCTAGAAAGAGAATGTACTGAGATGAAACTCCTGAGCTGGTGGAAGGAGTGGGTGAAAGCCTTGCTGGTGTATTCTCTGAGGGTTCGGGGTGAAGTGGAACTGAGGGTCTCTAGCTTTTGCCTCTTTCTATATGTCCCAAGTACTTACAGAAGAGACAAGAGGGAATTAGTTGTCTAAGATGGATAAAGCCTTGTGCCATTTAAGAATGTGTCTGTAAAGGTGTTAATGGGAAAGCAAAACAGTTTAACACAAGTTTATTGGGTTAGTTGGCTATGAAGGTCTCCCTGTCCTTACATGAGCACTGGTGCTATTCTCTCACTATTTCCATGAAACCTCCCCTGACCTGATTTTGGACTGATATGACCTGCAATAGGATAAACAGAGAGGTGGAGAATAATGGAAGTGGATGTGAGAGCTGTTGGTGCTGATGCAGGAACAGGAGACGTGCTGAGATGTCTTCAGCAAGTGAGTAGGAAGTGCAGAGGGCTGGAGGAGTTAGTAGTTTGAATAACATGGATAAGAGCTGGTGAGTGAATGTAATGCATGCAGTGGTGAGTGTTTTAGTCCATGAGCCTTGGTGAGATGTGTATGCAGTGACATTGTTCTGAGTGCAAGGTAGCAGGGAGAAGATGCTTACACTTATCTTTGCAGAGCGCAGGATGTCATTGACATTTTCCTGCAATGCTGGGTGACCCTTCTGACTTGGGACACCACAGTGCTGCGGGCTACCAACTCGGTCCAGGCTGCTCTGGTGGTATAGCCTCCAATGGACATCAACAGGAGAAAAGATGGCTCTGCTCCCAACCATCCAACCACCAACTCTTCCAGATCCCTATCCACCATGTGGAGAGTGAGCTTTCCTTCCCTCTGCGCCAGTAACAGTCAGGCAGCACAAGGTGAGGGCCCATTTCCTGTCACAGTGTCTGCAGTGATGTGCAGCTGGGATTTAAACCTTATACCAGTGATGTGATCACTGCTAGCTCCCAGCAGAGGTGAGCACTCGCACCTCTCTCATTGCATAATTCAAACTCCTGGCTGCATTATCAAGGAGGTGAACAGTGGAAGATTACCTGAGAAAGGCCATGATAGGCAGATTGTCATCATCTCACTGGACCAAACATTTTTACCGAAAATGGAAAAATTTTGCTCATCAATTTGGATAGGGCTAGACACTGTCCACAAGCTTCACTCATTCATTGCTCTGAGTTCAAAGGACCCATTGAGGCTTTTTTGAAGGGAAGTCATTGCCCTGATATTTTGGTGGCATCATTCACTTTAAACCTGCTCCTTTTTTTAATCAGCATCTTGTTCTGGAAGTGGAGACACTGTCTTCAGAGAGTGTACGTTTAAAGGTTACATAGACTAACGTAATGCAGGCTGTTCACTTTTGCATAAGCAAACATGGATCAGGAAGTTGAGTTGTGGTGAAAGGACTTGATGTGAGAATTACGTCAAGGATTTTATTGTGACAATAATTTCAGTTGTAAGCTGCAGAGTGACTTTGTGTCCCATGCAGTATTGACATGCATGGCAAATAGCTGAGGGCTGCCAAGTTATCTGAAACATTCTGGATGTGGCAGCAGTAAAAACGGAGCAGATTAGGAGGAAACAATTTGTTCCATGTAGGACTGCAGCACCTAATTGATTATAGGAAGCTGTTGGGTGGCTTTCCTCTGTGATCTTCTTCCTCATTAAGAGATAATCCTCAGGATATTGTTAACATTCACCATTTGTCTGTGACCTCCTTCAACGAGTTTGAACATCTCTTTTCCAGTGTGCCTTCTTTCCATAGTAAATCCAGTCGGATTTCAAGCATAAAATATGAATGTGCGGTATTCCTTCTTTCTGTAACTTGGTGGCTAATGAGCACTCATTCTCTGAATTCATCCATCAGTCTTTTATATTTCTCTCACTTGTGCAAGTAGTCACTTTGGCTGCATATTACAAGCTAGAACATGCCAGTGGAGGAGAGTTGGCAAAAGACCAAAAGTTCATAAGGTAGAGGGGCAGAATTAGGCCATTCAGCCTATTGAGTCTTCTCTGCCATTCGATCATGGTTGATATGTTTCTCAAACTCATTGTCCTGCCTTCTCCCCATAACCTTTGATCCCCTTAACAATCAAGTCCCTATCTATCTCTGTCTTAAAGACACTCAATGACTTGGCCTCAACAGCCATCTGCAGCAATGAGTTCCACAGATTTACCACCCTGTGGTTGAAAAAATTCATCCTCATCTCAGTTCAAAAGTGTCGTCCATTCACTCTGATCTTGTGCCCTTGGATCTTAATCTCTCCTACCAGTGGAAACATCTTCTCCATGTCTATTCTACCCAGGCCTCTCAGTATTGTGTAAGGTTCAATGAGGTTCGCCCTCATCCTTCTAAACTCCATCAAGTACAGACACAGAGTCTGCAACTGCTCCTCATATGACAAGTCCTTCATTCCCGGGATCACTCTTGTGAACATCCTTTGGACTCCCTCCAATGCCAGCACATCCTTCCTTTGATATGGAGCCCAAAGATGCTCACAACATTCCAAACGCAGTCTGACCAGAGCCTTGTACAGCCTCAGTGGTACATCTCTGCTCTTGTATTCTCGCCCTCTTAACGTTACAGTTGCCTTCCTCACTGTCAACTGAACCTGCATGTTAATCTTAAGAGATTCCTGAACTAGGACTCCTAAATCCTTTGTGTTTCAGATTTCCAAAGCTTTTCCCATTTAAAAAATAGTCTAAGCCTCTAGTCTTCCTATCAAAATGTACAACCGCATACTTTCCCTCATTGTACTCCCTTCTTTGCCCACTCTGCTAGCCTGTCCAAGTTCTACTGCAGCCTTCCTGCCTTCTCAACACTATCTGCCCCTTCACGTGTCTTTGTGTCATCAATAAACTTAGCAAAAATGTCCTCAGTTTCTTTGTCCAGATCATTTATGCATAACGTGAATAACTGTGGTCCCAACATAGACCCTTGCAGAACTCCACCAGTCATCGGCCGCTATCCTGTAAAAGACTCCTTTATCCCCACTCTCTGCCTTCTCCTAGTCAGCCAAACCTCTGTCCATGCCAATACCTTGCCCCTAACACCAAGGGCTCTTATCTTCTTTGACAATCTCCTGCGTGGTGCAATCTTCCTCATTACAGTTTCTTTATTATCCCTGAATTACAACTCCTAAGGTCAATTTTAAGTGGAATAAATAATTTCCTATTTTGTTTACTAACTAATACTTAAAAATACAATTTAGAATTTTTACTCTTTCATGAGATGCGATCGTCACTAGCAAAGCCCACATTTGTTGCTCATCTCCAATCTCCCTTATAGTACAAGAATAAAACTTAAAAGCAGGGAGATCATTTTAAAGAAAACCACAATTGAAGAGAAATGAAATACCTTTGAGAATATTTGGCTGAGAATGTAGAATAAGTATATAACAACCACTGGTGGGCAGTGATTAAAACCACATTGACTTGAAATGGATTAATAAGACCATTAACGATCATTACAAAATAAGCACTACATACCTGTGGAGAGAAAGGTGATAAAGATCATTTTAAACAATACAGAGATCTTGCAACAAACATAAGGCAATCAAAGGAGAAAAACAAGAAATAAGTTCTTAAAGCCAAATTCAACAGTAATAAATTCTTCCTATGTTTTAACAGCAAGATGGTTCTCAAAACAGAACTGAGATTCCCTAAATAAAGAGTTAAATTTTGAAATTTAGTTTTGGATATCAAAACTGATGTGTTTTCCTAGTTTTATATTTTATGTTACATCAATCAATACTCCTAATGCTATCTGCATTGCCTATAATTTCAGTTGACTGCATGTTGTACCTTCAATATTTCATCTCTCCTGCCTTTACCAAATAACCTTACAAGATACACACATGCTTGGAATTATCCAAATCCAAAAGCATAACACAGTACTTATCCAAATGGAAAGGCATCAGACATATATGGGTCTGTTCCTCCAATACTTCTGAATTAGTGCATCACTATTTATATGATCCAAACAAGTGAGGAGAACATGCAAGACTTTAATTTTCATTGAAATACATTATGATATTTAAATCAAGTTATATTTGCTTTCTCAGTGAAACTACTTCAGATTGACTTCATAAGAAAATCCATTGGAAAAGTACACTTAGCAATCCAGTAGTACAGCATGAATCAGACACATTTTTGGTTCCTCCCAATACTTATTCCACTTATTCACCATTAACCTGAGTATATGGAAAATATACCTCCCTATTGTTCCTGACCAGAATTTCATTGTTCTTCAATCTCTTTTGATTTTGTCAGATGGAATTTCAATTTTAGATCATCCGTTCTTTCTTAAACATTGTTTTTCTATTGCACATTTATCATTATTATGGTTCAAAATTTTGAACTCATTTTTAAATCTGTTCTTTGAAGGTTGGGGATATGGGACTAAGTACAAGCTCATTTTCAAAAAAACGAACACGGCCAAATGTCTGATATAACAAGGTGTAGAGCTGGATTAACACAGCAGGCCAAGCAGCATCAGAGGAGCAGGAAGGCTGACGTTTCGGGCCTAGACCCTTCTTTTCTGTGTTCTACATTTCTGTGAGTCTATAATTTTGGTATCACTTCTTGTTTCATACATCTTCATGACTATCAGTTCTAATAACACTGCGATCCTACATGAGCCTACATTTTTTCCCCTTTTAACTATGTTTATCAGACCTGGGGTATTGAAAATTAGATCAAGAACAGCCTATTACTCTTACTATTACCGTTACTATTACTGTTACTGTTACTATTACTATTACTATTAGTATTGTGGGCTGTTCAACATGCAAAGTTGCAAACATACACCAACTCTGCAAATAAGATTTTATTCTTGGGTTTTCTCTCTTGTATTTTTAATTAATGTCTGTGTGATTCAAGTCCCTTAGAATTTTAATTCTAATTTTTTGGGCCATCTGATGTCTCAAGCAACAACTAATATTTGATTTACTTCTTTTAATATCTGTAGCAGGCTTTATATCCTTTGGTATATTTGGTCATCCAGGAGGTTTGTAGTTAATATTTCAATTTGAATACAGCATAACATTGTGACAAGTGAATGTGACCTAATCAAAAATCACTTTTCAAAACCTAAACAACGGCTGAGAATTTAATAAGGGAGTCATGAATAGCCACAAATTGCTGTTAGCCTCATGAAATTGGTGTTCGTGAATAACCTCACTATTAGTTTCAAGAAATTATTGCATTCGCGCTGCTGAAACAAATTAAACTGAACGTTAGGGCTAGTGTTTAATTACATTAAAGGATCTTTAATAGTGAGATTTATTTTCCTACAATGTCAATCAATCAATCTCAGAGGTCCAGAAAGAAGATGTGAAACTGTTGGCTTGCTCCTGCAAGTCATAAGAAGTTTTCAAAAGTTAAAATATTTTAGTTTTTTTTCACACTTTTCTGTCTGTTTCTCTCCACAATATAATCTAGTTTTTCTTCCTTTTTCTCTTTTATAGCTGATTTGACTCTAAGTTACCTGTTGCCTTTCTCCATCGCTCCTTTGTTTCTTTTTCGATATTTAAATTTCAGTTGTTAAGGAACTAGACAGCTTGTCCCCAAGAGAACAGTCATCCAGTCTACTTGTTGCAGTCAGTCACAATAATCATGAAGGTTCCAAGTGTTATATTTTAGGAGAGGTTGGGTGTTCAGTTCCACATCACCATTACCTTTTCAGTGGAACTTTATGATTTCACTCCGAAATGAGTTAATTCTAATGATAAGATTACATCATCTTATTCCTGATCACAAACAGCCCCAACATAGCGTTTCCACCACCACCATCAGCTCACAAACTGAGGAAATTGGTTTTAAATAGTGATGTGAAGAAGAGTCATAATGAACTTGAAATGCTAGCTCTATTTCTGTCTTCACAAATGCTCCCATGAGTTTCTCCAACACTTTCTATTTATATTTCCAATTCCCAGCATTTGCAGTACTTCTTTTAGACGAAGTAATTTCACCTCAGTTTCAATAGTTTTACCCAATCAAATCCCCTCATAATTTGAAAAACTCTATTACATCAACTTTGAATTTTCTAATTCAAGAGGAAAAGAGCCAAATCTATCCAAGTTGTCATTAAGTTTTAACCCTTTATATCATGGGATCTCTATTTTCCTGTAAAGAGTCTTAATTTCCCTGGTCTTTTCTCTTAAATAAAGCTTTGTAGCCTTTTCATCACTGTTACAAACCTTTATATGGCCTTGATATTTCTCCAAAATTAGGTTGCCCAAAATATACACAATACTTAAATCGCAACCAAGCCAACAACTGGCTTGGACTTGGTGAACTCTTGTTAGAAAAACCCAAAAAATATGGTTTTGCTGACCTTTGCTATTCAGCTTTGATTTGTTGACCTGTCTCACTTAGATTTTGTAATCTCAGCTTCTCCATTTCTCTTAGTGACTTGCATGTTTTAGTTTTGTTCCATTTTCTGACTTGCAAACGTCAAGAAGTGGCACAATGGTTAGTATTGCTGTCTTACAGTGCCAGGGACTTGGGTTTGATTCCAGACACAGGTGACTGTCTGCGTGGAGTTTGTACTTTCTCATTGTGTCTGTGTAGGCTTCTGCTGGTTGCTTTACTTTCCTCTCACTGTCCAAAGATGTGCCGATTAGGTGGATTGGCCGTGATAGATTGTCTGTAGTGTCCAGGGATGCCTTATCTAGTTGGATTAGCCATGGTAAATACGGGGATAGGGTGAGGGGCTGGGCCTGGGTGGGATGCTCTGTGGAGGGTCAGTGTCAACTTGATGGGCCAAATGGCCTCTTTCTGCACTGTAGGGATTCTTTGATTCTGTCTTACATTTGATAATTTGCACACTGGAAGTGGTAAGCTTTGTGGACCTAAACCTAATCATCCCTCAGATTTTACAACTCCTCTTTGTCTGTCATTTTCACTCGGTGACTGACATGGTTAAGTAAGTTCGATTTTATGACTTTAGCACGTAAAAATCTCTTAGATTTGACATGTACCTTTAAGTGTTTTGGATTTATGGCTTTTATTTTCCAATTTCTCTTAGATTTGTAATAACCATCTTTTAGTCTCTGTTCGATTTCATGACCTCGACCTCCAAGTTTCTATGAGATTTGTGAACCTGTGTCCCTCAATGTTTGGAGCTTGATTTACATCACACGGGGTGTGTTAGATTTCTAAACATGCATAATTCTGTCTCTCTTAGACTTGAGTAACATTGGACTCCATTTGTTTGATTTGACAATTTATTTGATCTATGACTTGTAATCTGCATTAGATTTGATGATCCATATTTCTCAGTCTCCCAGATTTGATAATTTGCACCTTTCTATTTCAACTCTGCTAGATTTTCTGTCATCTCTTCATCTCTCAGTCTCCTAAAACATTGATGAATTATGTTTCAACCAATTTTGGATTTCATACATGATATTTTTAGCCTTTGTTATAGTGGTGACCTGTACCTTTCTGTGCCACTGAGACTTTAGGACCTGCATCTCAAGATCTGATGACTAGCTCCCCTCACAAATTGGTACCTGCATTGCAAAGTTTCTTGAACTCTCTAACCTTTTTGGATAATTCAGTCAGATTGTCCAGAGACTGATGCAAATCACACTAAAGGCAAAACATTATTGAAAACCATGCAGTAAACACAAGAGGTAGCATTATAAAATGAACTGAACACCACAGAATAATAGAAACTAGAAGATAGAATCTATTCCTGTGATTATTTGAAAATTACGTTAAATATTAACAAGTGGCTTGACGTTCTTGGAATTTATTCTTGCTCAAGCATCTATTCAGTTAATTTTTACCATTCAGAACAAAAGTCAGAAGTATGAAAAAAACATTAATTTTTTCATCTTACTTACATGAGCAGTCACACAGATACTGGCTTCTTTATTCCACTAATGGATAGGAGACAACTGTTGCATTAGCTGAGTGATCACTTGTTGTTCTCTGATGTTGAAGTTTTCAGTATGTGTGCTAATGATGCACACGGAAATGAAGCTGGTTTGGGAATCTCTTCACACTGGTTTCAAAACCTTTTCCTTTTGTCCTCTGTTGGCACAGAATGGCATTACAAATTCACCCTTGCAGGCTTCTAGCTCAGTAAGCAACAGCAGTAAATCGTACAGGAATGCAGAGTCTCTGTCTTTTCCTTTTGCTAGCACTCTCTGTCAGACACTCCAGAATGGTTCCTCAGAGGACAGTAAATATGCATGGTAAGCTCTGAAAACAGAGCTAAAGCTTTCAGTGATTGAAGTGGGAAGGCCATTAACGGTAGATGCTTATCAACAGCCAATCAGCGAGTACTGGAATTAGCAGCTGCTACAATGCTCATTATCCCCCTCTCGCTCTCAGTGCTGGAGGTACCTCAAAGGGTGGGTGATAATGAAGACAGAATACCAGTGTGAAGGAGACAAAATGTTACTGTGAGCTTCTATTTATGAAACAAGTGTATATTTCCCTCCATTCAGAGCTTTGTCACTCAGCCTCCATTTAAATAAATCCTAACACTGAAAATGAGAACATTAGATCACTCAAAACCTGAACACAAAATGGCTATTTGCACCGTTTTGCTATTTATAGTGGAACATATAAGCTGTGATTTTAACATGAGGTGGTAGTTCTTTAACATATAAGCTGTGATTTTAACATGAGGTGATAGTTCTTTAAGGGTCGGGGGTGAATGTTGTTGGGCAGCAAATCGTCCTGACTTCAACAGCATGAGACTCAAGAAAGTTTAACTCGTTGGATTTATTTGCATGTGCAAAGGGTGGGAAATGTTCTGGTGGAAGGTCATCGATCTGAAATATTAACTGTGTTTCTCACTTCACAGATGTTGCCAGGTCTGCTGAGTATTGTCAGTAGTTTTAGTTTTGATTTCAGAGAAGACTGAAACCTCTGACTCAGGTTTGTGAGACACATCCCTCAGTCTCTAATAGATTTCAGGATCTATTTGAGTTGCTGATCTCTGGCCATTAGTTCTTGAGACTTTATGACCTGCACCTCAAAGTGCAGTTTATATTTATTGGCATCTACCCAGTAAGGTCTAAATGATATCACAACTGTCTTTCTGCTGCGTTTGTGCAAGGTTGCTCCTAAACTTCCCACTTCACTCACTTTCATGTAATATCCAATTCTATAGAATCCATACAGTGTGGAACCAGGCCATCCAGCCAACACCAATCCTTTGAAGAGCATCCCACCCAGACCCACTCCATCTCTATAACCCTGCATACCCTATACACTATGGCCAATCCACCTAACCCACACATCTTTGGACTGCGGGAGAAAACCAGAGCACATGAAGAAAGCCCATGCAGACACAGGGAGCATGTGCAAACTCCAGACAGTCACCCAAGGGTAGAATCAAACCCTGGCCCATGGCGTTGTGAGGCAGCAGTGCGAACCACTGAGTTACCGTGGCACACTCAGCTCAAAGCGAAGAGAGCAAACATTTACACTAGTTCATGTTATAGAAACGTCCTGACAGGGAAAGATGCATAGTTATGAGAAAGAGTCTTATTTTCATTGAGTTGGAAAACATTAGTTCTGAGAAACCTGAGAAACACCTCGTAACATGTTTCTAGGAGTCAATTTTGCAGTCTGCCTGGGAAGAGGTAGGTTCCAGCTTCTGCACTTTAAAACGAACGTTCAATCTTTCTGTAGGATGGGCTGGAACTTCTTCAGATTGCTGACTCACCCCCAAGCCTAGTCATGCTATTGCAGGAAGAAGCATGATTGATGGACCCTACCAGATATGTCACAACAAAAACAGATGTTGCTGGAAAACCTCAGCAGATCTGGCAGCATCTGTTCAGAGGAAGGGTCACCAGACTCAAAATGTTAACTCTGATTTTTATCTTCACAAATGCTGCCAGACCTGCTGAGCTTTTCCAGCAACTTCTGTTTTTGTTTCTGATTTACAGCATCCGCAGTTCTTTTGGTTTTTATTCAGATATGTCACAAGTACAGGGAGGTGATAGCCTAGTAGTATTATTGCAAGACTATTAATCCAGAAACCCAGATAATGTCCTGAGGAAAACAGAAAAAGAAATTGCTGGAGAAAATCAGCAGGTCTGGCAGCATCTGTGGAGAGAAAGCAGAGTTAATGTTTTGAGTCTGGTGACACCCCCTTCACAGTAAAATGTGGTGCTGACCCCCCAGCAGCACTCAATATCAAGGTTATTCTGCTTTACAGAGCACTTTTGTCTGAGCCGATACTCATTTGGAAAGAATTTCTAATTGGTCCCAGGCCCCAGAATCATCCCCAGGAGCCTTACCCCGATAACCTCAGTCATCTGAGATTTGAGACAGGCTTTCAAGATTTCGTAGACGTTTTCAAAATCATGAGCAGGATGGATAAGGTGGTTAGGGAGAAGCTGTTCCTACATATTAAAGACAAAAGAAGCAGATTGGGTGGCATGGTGGCACGGTGGTTAGCATTGCTGCCTCACAGTACCAGGGACCTGGGTTCTATTCCACCCTCAGGCAACTATCTGTGTGGAGTTTGCACATTCTCCCTGTGTGTGTGTGGGTTTCCTTTCGGTGTTCGGGTTTCTTCCCACAGTCCAAAGATGTGCAGGAAAGGTGGATTGGCTATGCTACACTGCCTGTAGTGTCCAGGGATGTGTAGATTAGGGGGATGGGTCTGGGTGGGATGTTCTGAGGGTTGGTGTGGACTTGTTGGGCCAAAGGGCCTGTTTCCACACTGTAGGGATTCTGTGATTCAGATGTGAATATAGGAGGAATGGTTAGTAAGTTTGCAGGTGACACCAAAATAGATGGTTTGGTAGTCAGTGAAGAAGGTTATCTCAGAGTACAATGGGACTTTGATCTCATGGGCAGAGGAGTGGCAGATGGAGTTAATTTAGATAAATGTGAGGTGTTGCATTTTGGTAGGGCAAATCAAGGAAGGACATTTACACTTAATGGTAGGGTTCTGGGGAGTGTTGCCAAACAACGAGACCTTGGGGTGCAGGTTCGTAGTTCCTTGAAGGTGCAATCACAGGTAGACAGGTTAGGGAAGAAGGCATTTGGTGCACTTGCCTTTATTGGTCAATTCATTGAGTATAGGCATTGGGAGGTCATGTTGCAGCACAGGACATTGGTTAGGGCACCTTTAAAATATTGCATTCAATTATAGTCTTCCTGCTATAGGAAAGATGTTGTTAAACACAAAAGGGCACAAAAAAGACTTACAAGGATGTTGCCGGGCTTGGGGTTTTGAGCTATAGGGAGATGCTGAATAGGCTGGGGCTATTTACCTTGGACCGTTGGAGGCTGAGGGATGATCTTATAGATGTTTATAAAATCATTATGGGCATGTAGAGTGAATAATCAAGGTCTTATCCCCAGGTTAGGGGAGGTCAAAACTAGACAGTATAGGGTTAAGGTGAGAGGGGAAAGATTTAAATGGAACCTGAAAGGCAACTTTTTCCATGTCGAGGGCAGTGTGTGTATGGAATGAGCTACCAGAGGAAGTGGTGGAGGTCCATACAATATAACATTTAAAAGGCACCTGGATGTGTTAATGAATAGAAAAGGTTTAGAAGGATATGGGCCAAATGCTGGCAAATAGGACTAGATTAATTTAGGATATCTAGTCGGCATGGACGACATGGACTGAAGGGTCTGTTTCCATTCTGTACAACTCTAAGACTCTATAAGAAGACATAAATTTAAAGTGATGTGCAAATGAAGCAAGCATGATGTGACAGAGGAAAAAGACACCTTTCTTCACACAGCAAGTAGTTAGGGTCTGCAAATATGATGGAAATGGTTGAATCAAGGCATTCGAGAGGGACATTGGTGATGATTTGTATAGAAATGATGTGCTGGGATATGGAGAAAAGGCAGAAGATTGAGCAGGTCCAGTGGGCCAAATGCCCTCTTTCTGTACAGTAAAACTTCTTGTTCTGTCTCTGGAAAATCCCCTCCCTTAAATTCCACTACATAGAGGGTTTCCTTTACGGACTCATCTTGCACACCCTCTACTTCCTCACCCTCATTAAACATACTGTGATATTCCATTGTGCTTTCTGGAAGAGGAGGGTCCTCAGTGGGAGCAGCTCTGTGCTGGAGACTCCCTTTCCCCATTGGGGATTTGGTGTGGAGCATGTTACACACACTAGTTCTCTGACACAGATTCATAAAACCTAGGGCTACCTGTAATTTCTGTGTACTGGAGGTGTCTATGTTTCATATCTAGGTAGGATGTGAGAGGTTGCAGCCCTTCCTCAATTTCTGGCTGTACTTAAGTCCCTCATTCATAACCTTTGGCCACTTGGTGTGGAAGAGGATGGGCAGGTTAGATGATGTTCTCATGGGACTGCTCCTGGACATAGCCAAAATGGCTATCAAAGGTCAAGGCAGCATGTAGCCAAAGAGTTTGATTTCTCTGACTGCTTGCTTTCATCTGTATCACTGGAGAAGGAACATATGTCAACCAGTATACTTTAACCCTTCTGTAACAAGTGGACACCAGTGGGACTGGAGTGCATCATTGCTGTTGGATGAATGATTTGTTTTGTTTTCTCAAAAGGTTCACTTTTCATACAGTATATCAGTGGTGCATCTTTCAGAAGGAGTACATAGCTCCTAGCTATTGGCAGCTACCAATTAGAAAAAAAAAGACACAAATGTGGAACTAAAACAAAAATTGCTAGAGAAGCTCAGCAGGAGAGAAATCAGTTTTTGTTCTGATTTCCAGCATCTGCAGTTCTTTTGGTTTTTATTTGGAAACTGTGGAGATTGGGTTTGAGGTGTACACGTTAATATGCAACTCTGTAAATAACTGATTCTAAAATTGTGTAAAGATTGGCTCCAGTTCCATCCTTTAACAACTAGCATTCCACAGTACAACAAATTGTACTATAAGCAAAGCCTAAGGCACAGAAGTAAAAGTTGAAATCATAAGCTGGTTAAAACTAAAATATGGCTGATGATGTATTTTAAATCAAAAACAAGTCCTCTTTAATTTTTGAGCATTATCAAACATCAGGAGCAGTGCAAACACATGGAGGGACTGGAATGCATCACCTAGTCACTGTAAGGTTTGTATCTGTGATATCAGGGACAGTATACTCAGAGGAAGCTGACTTCATGGAAATGGGATACATTACTTACATCAGAAACAAAAATAGAAGTTGGTGGAAAAGCTCAGCAGGTCTGACAGTATCTGTGGATAGAATTCAGAGTTAACGTTTCAGGCCAGACCTGCTAAGCTTTTCCAGCAATTCCTGTTTTTGCTTCTGATTTCCAGCAACTGCAGTTCTTTCGGTTTTTATTTTGTAATACTTGCATGTTATTAATTATAAATGGTGGAGATAGAGTAGGAAAGATCAGTGGAATTGAAAGGGATACAGATGGGAGATGCAAATGTCTGAACTTCCAAGAGTGATGTAATTGAGAGAACTTAAGATATTGAATCTTGAATTGCAATAGGAAATAGAAAAGAGGCAAGAGAGAATGATAGAGAATACTAGTGTAAAAGGCTAAAAAAGAAGCATGAGATGCAGAAAAAGGTTCTGATGAGGAAAACTATATTCATAATCTAAAATCCAGTAGGAAAATGTTTAATTTGTACAGATCCGACCTAAATTTGAGGAGAAATATACAGATCACTCTTTATGTCAGTTGAAAGGTAGCAATACAAATTAAATAGGAGATGGAAAACTTGACATTCCTCATGCAGAGCACATTAACAGGTACAGCACATGAAATTTATGCATCATAGTCAGAGGAGCTTTCTATGGATTATGATGCTGTACAAAAGGCCATTCTGGGTGCGTATGAGCTGGTTCCTGAAGTATACAGGCAAAAGTTTTGAAATTTAGGGAACTGCCTGGGCAAGCTTTGGGGGAGGCGATGGCCTAGTGGTATTATCACTGGACTGTTGTTCCAGTGACCCAGATAATGTTCTAGGGACCTGCGTTTGAAACCTGCCATGATAGATGGTGGAATTTGAATTCAATAAATATCTACGGTTAAGAATCTAATGATGACCATGAATTGATTGTTGGGGAAAAACCCATTCCAACTCTTTAGGGAAGGAAATTGCCATCCTTACTTGGTCTGGACTACATGTGACTCCAGACCCACTGCAATGTGGTTGACTTTGAACTGCCCTCTGGGCAATAAATGCTACCTAGCCAGCAACACCCTCATCCCATGAATGAATATAAGGAAAAAATCCTACATTGAATTTGAAAGGGTAAATGCATGTAATTTTGACAACAGGTATGGGCATTCGGAGTAAATATGACACATGAAGCTCTCAGAGAGTTCATTCTCTTTGAAGAATTTTAAAAAGTACTTATTTTAGTAATTAGAACCCATGTTGAAGACCAGAGAGTTGGAACTATGAGGTAGACAGCAGAAATAGCTGACTTTTATATGTTGATTCATAAAACTAAACTTTTTCCCAATGGCCAACCTCCTCATAAATGGGAAAAGGGTAAAAGGTTGGAGAATGAAAGGAAGGCAAGTAGTCAGGGTAGAGAAGGGACAATTGGGAAAGCCCTGAGATCTCGGTAGATCAGGAAAGGTGGAGATAAAATGAGACCTTGTACGCCAGTCATTGAAAGTAAGCAAAAAGGTACAGCAGGTGGTGAAGAAGACCAATAATATGTGGGCCTTCACAGTGAGAAGATTTGCATACAGGAGCCGGGATGTCTTGCTGCAATTGTACAGGGCCTGAGTGAGACCACACCTAGAGTATTGTGTGCAGTTTTAGTTTCCTTATCTGAGGAAGGATGTTTTGACTATAGAAGGAGTGCAACAAAGGTTTACCAGGCTAATTCCTGGGATGGCAGAATTATCATATGAAAAGGGACTGGATCAGTTAGGACTGTATTTACAGGAGTTTAGAAGAATTTGGGGGGGGGGGGGTGGAATTTTAGACACCTATAAATTCTTTCAGAGATAGTAGGAACTGCAGATGCTGGAGAATCTGAGATAACAAGATGTAGAGCTGGATGAACACAGCAGGCCAAGCAGCATCAGAGGAGCAGGAAGGCTGACGTTT
>NW_025968291.1:21961-25000 GCF_021869965.1 Rhincodon typus
CTTCCTGTTCTGAGGAAGGGTCACCAGACCCGAAACGTTAACTCTGTTTTCTGCTTCACAGTTGCTGCCAGACCTGCTGAGCTTTTCCAGCAACTTTGTTTTTTGAACAGGAAGATTAAGACTGGGAGCAATTTAAGGAGCGAGGAGAGAGATTTAAAAAACACACGAGAGGCAATTTTTTTACACTGAGGGTGGTTCTTGTGTCAAATGAACTTCCTGAGGAAGTAGTAGATGTGGGTACAATTACAATGTTTAAAAAACATTTGGATAGGTACATGAATAGGAAAAGTTTGGAGGGATATGGGCCAGGAGCAGGCAGGTGGGAAGAGTTTAATTTGGGATTATGTTTGGCATGGACTGGTTGGACTGAAGGGTCTGTTTCCGTGCTGTATGACTATGACTCTATAACTCTACATAATTAGGGTACTCAGAAAGTTCAAGGAAATCTCTAGAGATACATTATGATGTCCAGCATCAGCTAGGCATGATGTGGAAAATCAATAAAACAACATCCTTATTTTGTAAGTTTGTGAAAACAAGCTCAGTTGGAAAAGGAGATGCAATACATGCAAGAAAATCACTTAGTTGAACCTAGCCAAGAAAATCACTTAGTTGAACCTAGCCAAAGGAGCTGGAGATCTGAATTGGCTGACAAGATTCAGCACAGACTACAGAAAAGTAAATGCAACAATGAATGCTGATTCATACACAATTCCTCAGAAAATTGGAGCTAGAATTCTAGGCCCACTTGACAGTTATGGATTGAATTAGGTGGCAATAAACTGTAGGAGTGGTATCAAGTCTGGGTTCAGCCAGAGAGTAATTGGGCACCAGAGGTTCCATGAGTAAAGTTGAAACTCCTGGTGGTCAAGGGAGAAACTTTAAAAATGTTCATTTGCAGACTGAGCAAGCTAGAAGTAAGTGAAATACTTACCGCTCAGAGAGATCATTGCCAAAGTAAGAAATGGCTACAATAATGGAAATCAAGGGCCATGGGTGTAATTTAAAATTATGTCACAACACTGGGACCCGCCAAAGCCAAATTAAAAAGATAAAGGTCCAATTTAGAATCCTAAGCAGAGTCTAATTGAAGAGGAAGTTTAGAGAGTGACAGGTCCCCAATTTAAATTGTAGTAAAGTCAGAAAGACATTTTTTAAGCAGGAATCTTTGGCCTAGTGGTATTATTGCTGGGCTGTAAATCAAGTGACCCAGGTAATGTTTTGGGGCCCCGGGTTCAAATCCTGCCATGGTAGATAATGGAAATTAAATTCAGTAAAAAATCTGGCATTAAGAGTCCAATGATGACCATTACAATCCATTGTGAATTGTTGGAAAAACCCATCTGGTTCACTAATGTCCTTTGAAACTGCCATCCTTACCTGGTCTGGCCTACATGTGACTCCAGACCCACAGCTATGTGGTTGACTCTTAATTGCCTTCTGGGCAAGGGATTGGTAATAAATGCTGCCCTAGTCAGTGACACCCTCATCCCATGAATGATTAAAAATAGCTGTTAAAGAGAATGGAAATCTTTACTGAAACGATAAGACCACGGGGATAATTAGCAGCAACTGCAGACACTGAATCATCTAGAGAAAATGTTAGGAAAATGGTATTCAGCTTAAAGCCACAGAAAACAGGATTCATTCAGCAAAGCCGTTAAAAAATGGCAGGAATTGTTTATTAGGCCACCAACGGTGGGAATCATTCACATGATTCCCAGAAGATGGGAAATCTCCATTTTGACTGCAAATCGAGGGAAATTGTCCAATACAGCAGTACACAGAAGCATTAGAATTAAAAACATTTAAAGCAAGGAGAATGAAATAGCATTGTTTTGCAGCAGAACTGAAACTTTTTTAAAGTAAGAAAAATAAATAGTCACGTCAGAAATAAATTAAAGCAAAATAATATTTGCTGGCAGATAAAAATTTGGAAAAGGTCAAATAGAAGACAGAACATCTTGGAGAAAATGGTTTTTAAAGATACAGAATTCCTTCCAAACTAAATCAAAAACTGAACTCTGTGTTTATTTAGTTCCACAGCTAACGATGCCATAACTGACCACAGGAAAGCAAGCGCAGATCCTTTGATTAAGTTCTCCACATTTTCTATAATTATTTTAATCTTACAACAAAGAAAATTCTTGGCAGAGCAAGATATAACAGAAGAGGTTTGGCACTTATAGAAATTGATAGATAATTTCATGAATAACCTCTTCAGATTGATAGATAAATGTGACTATGGAGCTTTCAAATCAGAATTCATAAGGTGCAGAATTATTGTTAGAATTGGTCATGAGTCTTTTTCAGATTTATTCCACTCAATGAAGATTTGATTTTGGAAAGTGCCATTCAGATGGCTCTGGGAGCACTACACCAAAAGAACCACAGATAAATCCTAAGAGGAGAAGGGTAACCTTAATATTGGACAGCAACAGAATTCATTCACCTTTAAAAGGGACAAATAAAAACCCTAAAGACCCACATGAGAAACCAGTACAGAAAATTAAGCTAGATAGCAGAGATTAAGAGTCAGTGTCAGAACTGTGGAGCAAGGGAACCTCACAAGCACAAGTAGTGCCCAGCTATTCAAAAATAATGGGGCTGGATTGTCTAAGGAGCACAATCAATCTCAAATGGCCACTTCACTCCTTTATGTTATGAAAGAGGTCCATGTTTCTGACAGGAGATTCCAAACATGGCTCTTTGTGAAATGTGAAGACAGGCTTTAAATCTGACAAAATAAAAACTGAAAGAACTGCAGATGTTGTAAATCAGGAACAAAAACAAAAATTGCTGGAAAAGCTCAGCAGGTCTGGCACCATGTGTGAAGAAAAAAATCAGAGTTAATGTTTCGGGTCCGGTGACCCTTCCTCAGAACTGATAGTAGCTGGGAAAACGTTGGTTTATATGCAATAAATAGGGAGGGGGATGGGGTAGTGAGTAAATGATAGGATAGAGCCCAAAGACAGAGAAGAGCAGTAGGATAGATAAAGGAGTTGATAGCAATCTGGCTAGAAGGGTGAATAGCTGTTA
>NW_025968292.1:0-8440 GCF_021869965.1 Rhincodon typus
CTCAACGAGCAATTGGTGAAAATCTTTAAATATTTTTAAGGCAGATGTAGATAGTTTCTTGTTTACCAAGGGGAATGAAAGATTACTAGGGATATGCAGGAATGCAAGGTTGAGGTTAAAATCAGATCAGTCATGATCTTATTGAGTGGCAGAGAAGGCTTGAAGGGCTGAATGGCCTACTCCTGACCTCGTTCATATGTTTGCATGCTTAGTCAGTGACCCCCTCAACAGGAAGGAATAGGAACTTGTTAGAAAGATAATATTAAATGGAGGATTCTTATTTGCATGTTGATGCTATCCATCCAAATTTTTGTTATCAATTCCTTCAGCAGATTCTCGGCTCTAAAGGGTGAGTCTTGTGAATTCATAGAATATGAGATCCATAAGTATTCGTCAACCACAATCTGCCTTGATTCACTTTCTGTGGCTGTGTGCAGCTTTTGCCTGTAAATGAAGAACATATAAGAGAGTGTTAACAAATACCTAAGAATGCAAAACATATTTTCATGCTACAATCAACTCCTTCCAGAAGCAAACTGCAAATTAATTAACCTGGTGTTTCTGCTCATAGTACTATTTATAAGTTGAACTGAGTTGCAAAATGTGTTTCTATGCTTCACTGTAATTAAACCTTGTATCTCCTATTCTCTGAAAGCATACTGCAATAAAGAAACACTTGCATTTATATCGTGCTTTCATGACACATCTTCTACCTTGTTTTGAAGAAGGGTCACTGAGTATTAATGTTTACTCTGACTTCTCTCCACAGGTACTGCCAGACCTGCTGAGATTTGCCAGTAATTTCTATTTTTGTGACAAGGTATCTCTCTGATAGCCACTGATGTACTTTTGAAGTGTAGTCACTATTGCTTTGTAGCCGATTTGCATGCATAAATATCAATGTGATCACGAGTAGATAATTCCTTTTTGTGATATTGACTGACGGATCAATTCTGGTCAGAACACCGGAAATAAATCCCCTTCTTTCTTTGAAACAATACAATGGGATCAATGTGCCCACCTGAAGGCAGATTGGGGTCTCAGAATTTAAAGGGTGTGTCTATTGACACCACATTCATATGCATGCATCAATGCACTCATGTTAAGCTTTGCCTAAATTTGCGAATCACATTCAAATCATTTAGTTTTGAACCCGGTACAACATGGAGGGTGAAGCTAACCCCCCTCCCACCAGGCCTCCTTCCCACACCCCTGCCCTGGGTTGCTTCCCAGGTCCCCCCACCCCACAAGCCTCTTACCCACTCCCTTGGTGTGGGCAAACCTTTGGGCTGCACTGTTCAGAGGGACACTGCTCCCTAACCTTTCTCTCTGCTTGAACTTTCCCACTGATATTTATGGCCATTGACTGAAAGCTCATAAGTCACCAAGACGTGAGATTCTACAGCCCAGGATATTAAAGATGGTGGCAATGGAAAGAGTGGATGCATTGGTTGTCATCTTCCAAAATTCTCTAGATTCTGAAACAGTCCAGTAGACTGGAGGGTCACAAATATAAACTCACTTTTCAAAAAAGGAGAAGGGGAAAAAAGTGGAAATTACAGCCGATTACCCTAACATCAATTGTAGGGGAAGTGCTGGAGTCTATTATAAAGAGTGTGGTAATAGGACACTTAGAAAATACAAAATTTAAAAAAAAATGAAAGAACTGTGGATGCTGGAAATCAGAAACAAAAACAGAAATTTGACCTGAAACATTAATGATTTCTCTCCACAGATGCTGCCTGACCTGCTGAGTTTTTCCAGCAATTTATGTTTTTGACTTAGAAAAGTGGTAATATGGACTGAGAATTGGTTAGGAGACCAGAAAATGAAAGTAGAAATAAACAGGTCATTTTTGGAATGGAAGGTGGTGACCACTGAGGTACCATTGGGATCAGTGCTTAGGCCCCAGCTTTTCTCAATATATGTCAATGATCTGGATGAGAGAATCAAATGTAATATTTCCAAGTTCGCTGATGATGCAAAATTAGATGGGATTGAGAGTAGTGATGATGATGTTGAGGGGCTTCAAGGTGGTTTAGACAAGTTGAGTGAGTAGCCGAAATAATGTGATGTCAATAGGGGTGAAGTTGCCCACTTTAGTTGGAAAAACAGATTGACAGAGCATTACTTAAGTCGTAATAGATTGAGAAATAGTGATTTACAAAGGGATCTGGAATCCAGTACATTGAAAGCAAGCATGGTACGTGCAGCAAGATGCTTACAAGGCAAATGGTATGTTTGTCTTAATATCAAGAGGATTTGAGTAAGGAGCAAGAAAATCATACTGCAGCTGTATAGGGCATTGGTGAAACCACACCTGCAATATTATGTGTGATGTGGTTTAATTGACCTCACCCAAGATAGACTTGCCATGAGGAGGTGCAGCGAAGCATCACCAGATGATTCATGGGATGGCAGATTTGTTCTTTGAGGAGAGTTTGGGCTGATTAGGCCTATATTCCCTGGAGAATAGAAGAATGAGAGAGACCTCACTGAGATGGCAGGGCTGGACAGGTTGGATGCAAAGGTGGTATTTTCCCTGCCAGGGTTCCAAAACAAGGGGTCATGGTCTCAGGCTACATGGAAGGCCATTCCAGTCCGAGTTGAGGAGAAATTTATTCACTCAGAGGGTGCTGAATGTGTGGAATTCTCTTTTGGGCCAAGTCAGTGAATATTAAAAAGAGAAACGTATATATTTCCATAAGCTACAGGAGTCAAGGGGGATGGAGAGAGCACAGAAGTGTGGCATTGAGAGAGAGGCTCAGACATACTGAATGGGCTTGATGGGAAAAATGACCTACTTCTGTTCTTTTCCCCAATATTTTCTAGATATGTCTCCCTGTAGCATACATTTCAACAACTAGATGAAGGAGTTTCATTGTAACAATAAGCACAAGCCTTGAAACAACATGATTGAAAATACATGCCTTGTATTCCTGGGCCTTGTCTTAGCAGAGACACAAAAGTAGTGGTGCCCAAATATTGTGCCCCTTGCGGCCAGCTCACTCACATTGAATATTCAGATTGGGTCTGAACCAGAAGTGCAGACTATTGCTTGGGTCCAAATATCATGATGCACTGTTCAACATTGTTACCATTGTCTGTCACTCTTCGATAGAAAATAATGGGCAGTTTGAAGAAGATAAACATGAGTCAAAACAAACTGAACTCACTGTCAGCCATTTTTAGGCAGGAGACTGCTCAGAGCCATTCAGACCATGTAAAAAGATGGATAAACAGTGAGTCAGGATGGACGGAAAACCAGAATGAATTTCACTGAGAGATAGAACAGTTAGAGAAATGGGATAACTGTAGGATGTTAATTTTATTAAGAGTTATTCAAATAAATTACCAGAACAGAATAATATCTCTTTTATAACATCTGAAGCATAAAGCAGAGAATGAACCATCATCCTACGTAGCATCTTCCATCAACACTTTTGCAACTGGTGAATTCTAGAGAATTGGTCATATTTTAGATGTTAAGCTCAATCTTCCATTAATAGAAACTTGTGAACTTTCTTCAGAGACAGTATCAATTATAAATATAAGCTCTTTCTGGATGTGAAATGAAACATGACAGGTGTGATACACAGTGAGAATCCCAACATCTGTAATAGAAGGAAAACCTAGAGAACATGAATACCATGACCAACTTCACTAGGAGCTTCTCTAATGCAAAACTTTCAGCCACAAAAATTCTCTGAACAGGTCAGCTGAGATGTCGGGCTGGATTTTGCTTTGACCTGACAGACTCTGGGTCAGGGCAGAGCTAGCTGAAGATTGGAACTATGTTTAAAGATACCTGCAGCTGCCAGTGCCAGACATGGTCACCTCATCAGCCTTTTCTTTTATTTCTGCCTCATTCCAGACTAGCACTGGCCTCATCTACAATATGGGCCAAAGTACAGCCCATGCATATATAGACCATGTAACAGTGATTGAAACATAATGACATTTTTTTTCTGAAAATGGGTCCGCAAGAAGATCCTCAAAGTGGACTATAATGGTATCTTTCAAAAGGCATTCAATAAAATACCACACATTAGGCATGTAAGCAAAACTGAAGTCCATGGCATAAAAGATGTATTAAATAGCAGTTTGGATGCACAATTGGCTAAGCAATAGAAAAAGTTGTGAATGCCAGGTTTTGGACTGGAGAAGAGCATACAGTGGAGGTCTCTGAAAACATTGCAGTTTTGATTTTATTCATGACTTAAATTCAAGAGAATGGGACACAATTTTGAAAGTTGCAGATGACAAGAAACTTGAAAGGAGAGGCTGTACATGTGTAACAGCTTCAGGACTCTGAAGCATCCTTATGATGATATCACAGAGCTGCACATCACTGAGCATAAATAGCAGAATGGGTAAAGCTACACCAAACTACATGACACTAGCCATGATTCCACACTCTAGAATCAGAGCGTTTTGAGAGCACACTGCTTTGAATAAATGAAGAAAACAGATTAGTCTTTGCCTAATGTAACTGTAAGATCAGAGCGTGGTCTATCTGTGATCAGTGTGTACAATAATATTTAGTATTAGTGTATAATAAATAATGTTGCTTTGAAATCTAAGCTTCAAGACAGTTCTTGCCTTTGCCTTCTCTTTGACTTTGACCAGTCTGTCTTGAACTCAAATCCATTGTGTAGCACCAAAACACATGATAAATGCTGGTGACAATGACAGTATTCACTGCCTAGAAAATTGTGGCAGCAGGGAAGATCAAGAAATATACTGGGTCCCACCTTGAGAAGGGAAAAATTTTTTAAAAATTCTGGCAAAAAAATCATTGATACAACCTTAAGGCCATTTAGAAGCCAGAAGCCTCTTCAAATACAGAAAAATTAAAAATGTACAGTCCACTTGAAAAGAAACCTCGCTATTCCCTAGGTCGTCACAAGAAGTTAAAAAAAAAAATTTAAATTACGCAGAATTCCCCAGTTTATCTGTCTTTTAGACCCAGGTTGACAGAAAGTATGGATCAGATTTCTGCACTGAACCAGAATGCCTATTTATTACAAATAAATAAACTCTACCAACAATTAAACAATTACAAATTACTCATAAAAATTCTAACCGACTTATAAAACTCCTTCTCTAGACACTCATAAAAATAGACACAGAAAGACAGAGACAATGAGAACGTGTGTGTTTTGGGAGGAGGGAAAGACTGTGAACACAGTTCAGTGTCCCTGTCCACAGGGCTTGCTGAAAGGATCCTTTTGCTGATCAGAACACTTTCTGGATCTTCCATCTCCAGATACTTTCACTTGTTTGCAGTCGGAACAGGGTGACTGGTTAGCATTTGTAAAGGATTCTGACTTATTAAAAATCACTGCTTACGGCAACTGATAAGCAATCTACCTTCAGGCTTGAGATGCTTCTTTTACTGCACAGCAGAAATATAGTTCCTTCTCTTCTAGAGGTCCGATGGTTTCTGCTGAAGCATTCATATCCCAAGCTGTTCTGCTGCTACCTGGGAGCCAATGATATAGGCAAGCAAAGGGCCCTTGTCATCGATAACTGGTAACTAAACCACAGATCAAACAGCTTCCTGATGTTTTATCTCCACTCATACACAGCCCTTTGGCTTTAGCTCATCTGTAACAAGTCTTTCACCACTGCTCGAACAAGCAACTGTGTAAACACTTAGAATGAGTGTCAGGTTACTTGCTTTTAAAAGGTGCAGCAATCCTTCAATAATCTTTGGGTTTTTTTCCCCCCCCAACAGTTGTTATCCCAATTCAGACCACAAGCAAAAATACAGAAAAATTAAAAATGTACTGTCTTTTTGATATTGCTGAATAGAAAAATCTTCCAGAGAAATCAGAAGAACAACACTAAGTCAACAATAGCCTTTAAGGTCAATAATAGGGAAATCAAACTTTTAAAGAAGCAGTGAGAGTACTAAAAGCACATTAGCAGTGAAAGGGGAATAAATCTGAATTGAGTACTGAAAAGAGGCAGACTACCAGATACTCAGAGCAGATTTAATCCCTTGAAAAATGGAAGAGTGCATATTGTTTCCTCCATGCTGCTGGGAGTCAGGTAAGAATTGTGTTATTGCAAATCAGGCACACACTATTGGAATCATGGGAAGCAAAGCAAAACCACAAAAAGAAACCAAATTAATTAAGGACTATCTGTACTGAATTTCTTTAAACCAAAAGAGAATCTAACTCGATAACGAAGCAGTGCAAACAGTGGTGGATACAGAATCTAGAAAACTGTTTCAGATGTATTATGCAGGAAAAAATTCTGAATGCAGACATTCTATGATCATACTGACTACATACAACACAAACTATCTGACAAGAGGAGGCAGACCTCTCAGGTCAACTCAGTTTTGAAGGACAGTCATACGGGACTTGAAACGTAAACTCTGTTTCTCTCTCTAGGGAAACTGCCAGACTGGTTGAGTTTCTCCACATTCTCTGTGATTGTTTCAGATTACCAGCACCTACAGTATTTTGCTTTAATTCAGGCCATCTGATGTAATTTGACAGATGTCATCAACAAGACTGGTTACCCAATCAAATTTCAGCTAGATACAGGTGCCAGTGTCACAACTATCTCAAATGATTAGTAGAGATGAACATTTTCATTTGATTTAAAGATATGTGCAGCCAGGGGTACAGTACCTACAATTAAAGAGATGTTGCATTTCATACGGATGCTGTGGATCTCAGGATAAGGAAACAGCCATTTTGAAATGTTTTCACTCAGTGAGTAATAAATCTGTGGAATTCTATAGATGGTTGAGGATATTCAATTACTGATGATTTTTTGGACTCTGAGGGAATCAAGAAATGTGGAGAGTGACTGGCAGTCTACCGTGGCCTTATTAAATGGTGGGATAGATTTGAGAGGCCTGATCCATAACCCTGCTTCTATTTATTACATACTTATGTAACCTAATGCTCTTGCTACAAAGATGCATCTGAAACATCTGTGGGATGCATGCCAATCTAAAGACGTAGGTTTGTGCCTGGAAATGGAAATGTGTGAGAAAAGCAACAATTATTTCTCCACTATCCATACAAATGACAAGCAAACACTAACCATCTCTATGGCTTCAGCGCTTAAGTGGCCAAGTTGCCCTTAACCTGGCTCCCCATTTGGTATGCAGCCACCCATCAAGAAAATCCTGTCTAGGCACTGTGAAACACCGTTGTTCCCAAATACCTAATTATCCAGTACTATTTAATTGTTAGCATTGTGAAATATACTATGTAACATTAGTAATTTGCACAGGTAAGTATTGGAATACATGAGAGTGTTGTGGGTCTTATGTGAACTTTCTTAACCAGATGCATAAGCTTTTAAGAAGACGATGACAAAATAGAATAAACCAAATCAGTGACTTGATGCTAATTTATTCCAGACTTAAATTGAATTGAATCCAGGAAAACAAATCATGTGGTTTTAATTTGAATTCACTCTTAATTCCCTCCATTCATAGAGTGTTACATAATCTAAATGTGCAGTCAATCATTCTAAACACAGATTCTGAGTGGAAATGGGTTCATTGTTTTCTATTCAGAACTTTCCCTGCACAGTTTGGTTACTTGCCTTTGATTTGGTCATGCGATGAAAAATGTGTTCTTCAAATACGCCAATTCTCAATGAAAACTTTAGTTTTAAATAATCGTGTGTCAACACCAATTAAAGAATCTGCATGTTGGCAGAGGCGTGAAGTGGAAGTGCTGGAGCTATGATCAGGACAAGTGTATGTGTGATTTGCAGAAACACAGTGCCTGCTATTTAAGCAGCTGTAAAAGTGAGTTACCAACTTGAAGTAGCTTGAAACGTGCACTGGAATTTAATCATGCAAGTTGCTTTAAATCAATCTAGTCCTGGAAGTGCATGTAGATTTGATCTGCAAAAAGGGAAATAATTGGGATTTCAGGGTTGGTTAAGATACAAAGCTGTTTCAGAGAAACAAACAATATTGTCTCATTAATTTCCCCATTTAACACAAAGTCTTTCATATTCTTCGGCACTGTGAAGTAGTGGGTGGTTGGAGATAAAGCTCAGCAGGGGGCCAGGAACAGAATGGGCAAGCAGAGGGAGGGCTCCAAAAAGAACTCAAATTGGTGGGATACAACTGAGTAATAGAAGGAAGGGAAGGGAAGGGAAAGGACATGTGGAGGGAGGAAACAGCATGGGGAGGAGGAGCTATACAGTGGAAAACTTGAAGGGTTGGAGATCCAAGGATCATAGCATGCCTGAAGAGGGGAAGGATGTTTCAGTGGGGAGGGGAGAAAAGGAAACATGATAAGCAGTGGTAACAACCAGGAAGCAGAGTACAGAGGAAGGAGTAAACCAGATAGCAGAGAATGGGGACAACAAGGTGCAGGGCTGGATGAACACAGCAGGCCAAGCAGCATCATAGGAGCAGAGAGGCTGACGTTTCGGGCCTAGACCCTTC
>NW_025968292.1:8840-25000 GCF_021869965.1 Rhincodon typus
TCCCTCCGGACAAACCTCAAGGGATCTCTCTCCCACTGCAACTCTCTCGTAATCTCTTCGGCCCTGAAACTGCTCGACCACGTCCTGAAGCAAACCAGGTACTACAGCCACATCACCTTCCTTAGCACCTGCCTACGGAACCAGATCATCCCCAATGGACTACAATCCACATTCAAGCCTTCCCAATTTGGCCCCAACCGTGATAATATCTACACTCATGGTATTGAGATCCTTCAGAAGCGTTTCTCCCTGTGACTCCTGAAACACACACTTGCAGCAATGCGCCGGCATCTCCAGGAAAGGATGAAGGGTCTAGGCCCGAAACGTCAGCCTCTCTGCTCCTATGATGCTGCTTGGCCTGCTGTGTTCATCCAGCCCTGCACCTTGTTGTCTCGGATTCTCCAGCATCTGCAGTTCCTACTATAGCAGAGAATGGGGAGATGGGAATGGAGTAAACAGCACGGCAAGAAACACCTGCCATTATAAGTTTCTCTTTCGTAAACTATGTAACTTCATTCAAATGTTGACATGTGATTCTCCTTTTTAAAAGCTGTGCGGAAAATTTTCTGTTAATTGTCTTTCAGATATTATCCTACTTATCCAAAACATTCAATACATAACAGCAGTCTGAAAAATTTATTGCATCATTTTTAAATTACTTTATTCATAGTGTACTTTTACTTGATGGACATGCCTGTACATTCATTCATCAGTAAACTCCACTTCTTCTTGCTGCTTTGTCAGTGACAGGAGGTTCTGCACTGTTTTCCAGCAAGAGACTTGGGAAACTGAGGTAACCGTTATACCAAAGAGCTAAGGTTGCACGGGGTTTTCTGATGAAGGGTCTAGGCCCGAAACGTCAGCATTTCTGCTCCTATGATGCTGCTTGGCCTGCTGTGTTCATCCAGCCCTGCACTTTGTTGTCTCTCTTCTTCATGGGTGTACACACTATCAACTAATACTGGATTTCTGTACTGATTATAAGCAGGAAGGCAGACCAAATGGTACCATGTAATAGGAGCTTTGCTAACAGATAGCTTCCTCTACTCTAGAGTAAATCATTCACCGCTTCCATGCTTGTTCATATGTAATGAAGCCCTAGAATAGGTCCTGAATCTAGGACCTTGTGGTTCAGATGTGAAAAAATTACCAACTGAGCCAAAGCTGACAATACAATTTGATAATCTGAAATCATCTTGTTTTCAATGCTTAACCCTGGAGGTTTAGTCCCTGAAATCTTAAGCAAAAGCCAAACATCTCCAGCTTTTCAGAGAGTACCAAGGTCCTCCTCAACTATTATTTCAAGCTCCCCTAATCATTCCTTCTGATCTACTGTTAGTCTAACTAGCTAAACACTGATGGGTGTTGTGAGAGAGAGATACGTTGATGGAGATGGCAAGAGGAGCTAGATGATGCCTGAGACATAATTTATACTTGACAAAAAAATAACTGCTTCATCTTGAAACTCTTGTAGCTAAACTGCTGCAGCAATCTGTTTTTTTTTCCTCTGCTCTTCCTGTAAATCTGGGATTTATTGAACATGGTTCCTATCTACATTCCAATTTGCAGCACAAGAGATCACAGCTCAACACTGGCAGCAGTGACTTGTAATACTGGCTTCTCCCAGCAATTTTAATGATCTTGCTCAGAATTATGCAATACTTCATTGTACTATAAACCTGTGCTTGATATTTCAGAGCCTAGGTGAATCAGTGACAATGCATTAGGTACAGAAAATGTCACAATTTTGGAATTAACCTTTATTCAGTCAGTCTGTTTTGTTTTCACAACTAAGTATTTACCTCTTCCCAAAGATACATAGAGGTGATGTCATCATACCTTATGAATTTCATCATTCCCACCTTTGCAGAGCATATATACAGCAGGTGTGTTGGTTGGTTCCAGATGATCAATGCAGAAGGGCCTTTTTTAAAAGGGTCTTTACTCGAGTTTTACAAGAATTTCTCTGTTATCAATGGGATCCACTTGGAACACTAGACTAGTTGGAATTTTGGACAGCACAGAAGAAGATGGTTGTGGTTATTCAAGGCCAATCATTTCATTCAACAACATTGCTACATACTAGGCCCGTGTTCTAGTGTTCTAGGCCCAATCGCCATTAACTGCTTTTTCAACTTTCTTCCATTCACCATAAGGTCAGATGCAGGAATGGTTGCTCATGATCGTACCATGTTTTTTAAAAGTTTACTAGAGGGCTACTTCTTCATTTTCAGGGGCTAATTTTGATTTTCAAAGGCTCCTTTTTCATTTTCACTAACTCCTTGACTAGGTAATGAAGTCTCATAGTCACCTTACGTTCTTTATTTGCATTGATGTACAGGGTAATTGCAATTGCACAGAAGTAGAATTGGAAGAATTCAACAATATACTTAATAATCATCACTGCTCCATTCACCTAAAACTATAATTCACAAAGAAAACATTCATTTCCAACACAATAGTAATGAGTTTGGCATAAGAGAACAAATATGTTAACAACAAATGCTTTTTAAAAATAAACACACAAACCTATACATTAAAAAAACACCTTTCTCTGGACTGGTGAAGTTGCAGATGAACAGTTGTATGTTTGTTTCAAGCACAACCACTGCATTGTAAGTAGTTCAGTTTGTGAGACATTTTGGGATGTGACAACATGTAACTGTAAATCATTATGAAACAAAACTGTTCAGTATGAAATTATCCAAATGACAGTGTTCATCATCAAATTATCCAACTGACAGTGTTTATCCCATTGGTAATGTTCATACAAAAGTCATTATTTTGTTGAAATCTTTGCAGTCCCTATCTTTACTTTGCGACTCCTCTCTCCTATTTCCAGATTCACTTCATCCCCAATCTCCAGTCTCAATATCTGGGCCTTGGTATCACCAGCTTCGTTTCTTGCCCACCCGCTCTTTCCCCACCTTTTGGCCACACTGCCTCCAACCTCAATGGTCCTGCTTTAAGCCTGTTCCAGTTTCCCTACCTCTGGCTGTTTGGTCTAGCTTTCTGAAGTCAGGTCCTGCTTCCTCTGGTCTCCCTATATATGGCCCTACTTTGCTCTCAGCAGACTTGTTCACTGCTCCCATTCACATTCTTGATCCTCCTCCAAATACACACTTCTCTCCTGCATTTACCCTTGATAGGCTCATTCTGAACCTAAAAATGGTAAGTGAGAGAGAACCAGCCTACAACTGGATCGGATCCTTACCAATTCTGTTCCAAGTCCAGGGCTACTCTCCTCTGAACAGCTAGCCAATGATTGAATTTTTCTGGGTGATTTGACCACTTTCAGGAGCAAATTCAACTTCTTCCTTTTGTGTTTTGAGCATTGGATTGCAGTGCTTAGTCTCATGCATTCTCCTCAGATAATGAAGGAGGATAAATGACATCTAACACTTGCATCGGGGCACCAGGCAATGAGCCAACAAAACAGTATCTAACAATTTATCTTGATCTTCAAACACATTACTGCACTGAATCCCTCACCATTAATGTTTTGAGGTCTTACCATTTACCAGAAACCTAACTGGACCAGCCACACAATTACTGTGGCTTCAAGACCAGGTCAGATGAAGGAATACTGGGGTGAGTGACTCACCTCCTGACTTCTTAAAGCCAGTCCACCATCTACAAGATGTAACCAGGAGTGTGATAGAATACTCTCCACATGCCTGGCTGATTGCAGTTCCATCAACAGTCAAGAAGCTAGATACTATCCAGAACAATGCGCTCCATCCTCCACCTTGAACATTCATACCTTCCATCACTAGTGCATTGTAGGAGCAGCATATACCATCCACAAGATGAAGTGTACCAACTCACCAAGCTCCTTCAACAGCACCTTCCAAACTCGTGACAGGTAAATGGATATGGACAACAGATCGATGGCAATATCATCAAAAAGTTCCCTGAAATAACTCCACGGAGGTCATACCCCATCACCAAATCACCCTTTATTTACATGTGCATAGTATTTGACACTGGTCTGGCTTCCTTACAGCCAGCTCTGAGAGAACAGAACCTTTGACACTCCTATTTTTTATCTGTCAGCCGGGGCTCCCTGATTGGACCAGATTAACAGCCCCAATCAGGCAACTCATATTCTATGAGGTGCTCCAGGCTGACCTTATTACAATCACTACATTCCCTTCCAAGTCACGCACCATTGTTATTTAGAATTATAACACTGTTTATTCACTGTTACTATGAGAAAATCCTGTTAACTCCTTCCCTAATAACTATTGGGTGAAAAGATATCACATGGACTTCAGCAGTTCAAGAAGGTAGCTCACTACCACCACCTAAAGGGCAATTAGGGGTGGTCAATAAATGGTGACTTTTCAAGTGATGGCCACATCTCATGAACAAAAATATATTATAAAAAATTTTCTGCTGAACAGCTGGAAGCTTTGAGTGTCATTTTGCCTTAGGAAATGGGCTGAGAAGCTGCAAAATGATATTCCCTTTGAGAATCCTATAATACATGCTAAACTAACAGGATGAGGAGAATGCATGCAGAGAAGCCAAAAACAAGAATGAGTTTCTTTTGGAAGAATCTGAAGTACAAAATCTATCGACTCCTATTTTCCTTCCTACATCATGACAGACTCAAAAATGTATCTGATTACCAGTAATATGCTTTGTTTGGTCATTGGAAGGTTATGCAAGACTTTCTTTCTGTGGCTCAGTCAAAATATGTGTGGGATAAACCACAATTCAATAGAAGGTATGAAGGATATGTGCTTCTGTCCTTAACTGGACCTCTGACCCAGCTCCATGCCAAAGACTAGGGTCTGACTCTGAGCAATAGTCATAACCCTCTTAATGTTTTGGCAATTGACTTTCTACCACATGGGGACTTTCTACAGGCATTTCCTGTGCTTATTGAGTAAATATCAAATCACTGATATCTTATTAGGGAGATTCCATTTATTCATTTTAAAAAGACAACTTTGAAGAAAATTTAATAGCTGGTTTTCTAAAGTTTAAGGGGAATAGATGGCATACACATAGCCCCGTATGAATCCAGGTTTAAATCATCAGCAATTTACCAATTCCAAAAATGTCTCCATTTTATGAACACTATCTGAAACATGACTAGATGTGGCAGCCGCAGCAAAGTTCTGTTATTTGATAATTCAGCATTTCCATTCCTTCCAACAATACCACTTCCTCATGTGAGGTAATGCTTGAATTTTTGAATGGGTAGGGTCTTCCCCTCTTGTTTCTCTCTCTTTCTCGTATTACAAGTAATCTCCTTGGACGATTTTACAGATAGTATGCAATGTTTGTGAGTGGCTCAATACATGATGAGTGGCAAGCAAAGATATGGGCAATGGGGTTTGGCAATGCAATCATGCAGACCAAACTAAGGGAAGCTGAGGGAAAGGGGTAGGACTATTGACCAAAAGTACACTGTTGATTCCTGCATATTCATTTGCTGACACATGAGGGAAAGAAGTGAAAGACTGGCATGAACATAACATTAAGCAGTGTTTGTTTTGAATTTAACTTTTTTTTTCCTTTTCCACCTTATTAGTTCATGGAACTTCCTCTATTTCAGGACTGCCCTTTCCAAGGTACTCAGACACTGCCACAGCTTTCTATGTCGTCTTTATCTCTCTAACCAGAGAGTGACTAACTTTTCTTATGCCCACACCAGATACTGCACTCTTCCTAGGTCATCTCTGAGTAGTACCTCAGTGATGGCATCTGTGTGGTATGCTGCCCTCCAATTAGTCAAGTCCTAGCCATTGTTTCATTCTACCAATTTTGCAGTGGTAATGCCTTTAGGCAATTGAAAGCTTCGGGTCTTGCAGCAGCATCAGACCTCTCTTCTCACAAGTTTTCCACCTTTATCCACCCTGCTCCATTGCAAGTCTCCAATGATAGGTGGAACTTACATTATTTTGCTGTCAAACTGTATTTGAATTAGTTAACGCTGCGATTCCAATTATGCCAGTGTTGAATTAATTTGGCAGCCAGAACACCTTCTTTGCTGGTCTTCTGATTAAAAAGTGGATACAAAAAGATATAAAAAATGTTGGCAATCAAATAATTCAAGAAAAGATTTGTATTACCCAAATGATTTTGAATCTACTTGCTTGTTGCTTTCATAATAGCCACTAGTTGATGGCTGATTTTTATTTGCAAACTCTTATACTTCATGATGTGACTTCATTTCTGACACTCGGTTAGCTAGATGACAAGAGTGTAGTGCGACATAAAGCCAACAGCATGGACTTAATCGCTCTCCTAGCTGTGGGAGTTCATGAAGGCCTGCCTGCTCACTTTACCACAAGCTTGTGAAGTGGTTACCTCAAGCTATACATATCTGATTGTCTCTCTTTAATGGATAGAGATACTTATGTCCTTTGTGCAGCCTATGGCTCCTCCCTAATTCATTTCTGTCCCACTTGTTGACAGGTATTTTCCATGCCTCTTATGTGCTGACTTACTTGTATTTTATTAGAAGGATTTTTATTCAACCAGGTGTGAATATGACTGCACTTTCAACCATGAACTATTTAAAAATGACACTGAAGCATGATGGTGTGTGTCTGGCACGCGAGTTTTATACACAGACTACAACTTAGCCCATGTCTGTCTCTCTGCTGATGTTTTTGTATTTTTCATAAAGCTTGAAAGCCTAAATATTCTGGAGGAGAGCCTTTCTGGAGGAGAATGGGAACAGAACTTCCATAGCTCCACTGACCCTGCTGTGACCCCACATGATCCTCATGCCCTTTAGGGTAATTTATGGGGAGTGAACCAGCTGTAGGTTGGAGTGTTTTAATTCCATTCATAATAACATTAAAATAAATTTGCCAAATTAAATGAAAAAGTTAGTTTACTTAGATATTTACAGTGTTCTTTTAAGGAACTGTCAATTAATTATTAGTTAATTTTACTGACATACACAAGAGTATAAACAGACACTTCATTTGATACCATGCATCTGTGGACATCCAGCCCATTATCAAAGCTGTCCAGAGCCTTAAAAACGTAATGTTCAGACCTGACTGTACTAGTGGTGTTGAGGGAACCGAGTTGTGATGAATCCACATCTGAATGGGCTCCAGCACATATAGAATTTCACATTGGTCCCGAACGTCTGCAAAGATCAAAAATGACCTAATGTGAAAGCCTGATTTCCATACATGTCGAGAGAGCCTATCCTTCAACTGTAGAGCCTGTGTTCTATCTGGATTTCTCCTCTGACCTGTGGAGCTGCATGTATCTGAGAAGAAGGCAGCTACACTGCTGCTATAATTGACGTCATTGCTCATCAGAGAAGCTGAATAAGTTGGTCAAATTCCATGAAGGCAGATGCCAGGTAACTGCAGGTCAAGCCAAAATATGGCAAAGTGACTTCTAAGAAACTGGAAATACCCGTCAAACAGTAAAAGCACACTCACAGAAAAAGCAGCGAGCACAAGCTTTTAATCTGTACATGTCTTCAGTATCACTGTTTGGAGGTTTCACTGAAGAAGCACTTTAGTCTGCGCACTTGCCTTGGTGAAATATTCAGAGTCTGGGAGACTTAAGTGACTGATTGTTAAAGCCAGGATGCTAGGTTAAATTTAACCTGTTTGATAGCCATGTCATAAAACTACTTGGGCCTTTAAATCCTGGAGTGGGACTTAAATCCAGACTTGTTGTTCAGAGCCAGGGAGGCAATCTATCACACAACAAATCAACCCATAAATAGAGATATAGAATATAATATTCAAGTAGATACAAGCCAATATAAAACACTACTTCAGTCGCAACTGTAGTGTTGTGTCCAATTCAAAGTACTACACTTCAGGAAAGATGTGAAAGCTTTGGAAAGAGTACAGAAGAGATTTACAAGATTAGTTTCAGGGATGAAAGATTACAGTTACTTGGATACACTGGAGAAATTGCTATTATTCTCCTATGAACAGATAAGGCTAAGTGATTTCTGATAAACAATTTTAAATCATGAATGGTTTAAAAAAAGTAAATTTAAAAAAACTGTTTCCAATGGCTGAAGGGTAGTAACCAAATGGCACATTTTAAAGTTGATTAAAAAAGTAAAGGTAGTAAAAGGAAAGGAACATTATTTTAAAAATAATGAGTGGTAAGGATGTGTCATGCATTATCTGAATGGATGGTGGATATAGATTCAACAGTAGGCTCCAAAAGGCAATTGAATAAACTCTTGAAAAGAGAAATATATATAGGGATAAGATGCAGAAGGCAAATGGAGTAACTGGATTGCTCTTTGAAAGAACTGACAATGATGGGTTGAATAGTTTTCTTCTGTATTATTCTATGAACACTCGCAAATATTCTATTTAGTCTGTAAATGTTCTATTACATTCAAAAATACTTTTATTTATAATGTTCAGATTTTCATTGTTTTTCCTACACTTGTCTATGTTTCTAGTTGCTGAGGATTTAGCACTCTCTAGTGGAAAATGTGCTGTATTGCTTATCGGGCTTGACCTTTAATCACAATTTTACTTGAGCTTACCGATTAAAAAATATACCCATACTTAGATGCTGTGATTATTACTTTTACAGTTAAATGTCTTGGGAAAGCTTTTGATAATAGTTCAACTGAGTGAATCAAGTTGGATGTGTTCTATGTAGAACAAATAAAACACTTTATATTTCACTGAAATAATTGCAGATTTATAGAAGTCTGTTTTGTAGCTAAATTGGCAGCCATAATACTGGGATGTGAATCTGTGCCTTTCTAGTGTATTCCAATTTGGTCTCTATACATGGAGTAAAGGGAAGAAGGAACTGAAAAGTCAGCTCTGAGCTGTTTCAGCAACTTCCTCATTTTCATTCAAAAACAACTTTGGTAAGGGTCAGAGGGAGGACTCACATACATATACATTCATTTGGATATAAAGTAAGATTAATACATATTAATAAACAATTCGAGTATTAGTATGGATATTTTCACAACAGGGGAGGGGAGTTAGTGGTGTGGTGGTATTGTCATTGGGCTAACAATCCAGATCACCAGGTGAATGTTCCGGGACTTGGTTCAAATCCCACTGAGACAGCAGGAAGCCCACATCCTGTGAATGAAAATAAACAAGAACCTTGAAACAGCAGAGTCAATGAAATGCTTTTTGGAGCACCTTGCACACAGCAAGGTCCCACAAACAGCAATGTGATAATAAACAGATTTTTTTTTATGATGGGCAATACATATTGTCCAAACCACTTCACAGAAAACATTTTCTTTCTGAATTAATATTAATTGTATTTGTGAGAGGGCAAAAGGCGTCCATTTTAATACTTCATCCAAAGTACACCTCCCATGTTGTCCCTCAATAGGACACTGGAGTTATCAGTCTGGACTATACTCAAGTTGCAGGAGTGGGACTTGAACCCACAGCCTTTTCACTCAGAAGCTATGACAAAGCCACTGCTGACACCTGAATTGTGGATCCTAAATGTTTCTAATACATACTCACTAATTTTCATCTCAGAAGTGTCATGTGCTCTCTGATGTAATTGAACACATCTCCAGATCAAGATTTCATTGCAATATTAGTGGTTTTAGAATAATCCTCCAGACCAATGTTGAAGCATCTGGATTATTGATCCCACAACAGAACAATTATGCTACTGCCCCACTATCTGTACCTCAAATCCTATTGTTTTTCAAGCTCCTGATAGAAACTTATAACAATATTTGGAGCAGATGTCAACTCCATATGATGCTCTAAATAACAAGAATATCTTTCCTTATAAATCTTTTGAAAAATATCAGTCTTTGTCAGTCATTGATTCTAGCCCAAAAGAACTCTTTGGACTATTGAATGACTATTTAATAAGAAGATAATACAGGATCATTTTGTGATCCTGTCTTCTTACAAATGGATATAACTCTGTAATGATCCTTTTGGCTTCATTATGTGTGTGTCATTAAGTATGTTAGCTGCTCATAATTGCTCCAGGGAGAGTACAAGCACAACTTTAACCCCTTCTTTTCAACAAAAAACTACAGTTACCTTAACAGGATTCTGCTTGTCAGATATGCAACTAGCAAGCTCCAGCTTGTTTAACCTCTTGGATGCACAGAAAGGGCAACAACTCCAACCCATTGGCAATTGAAGCAGACCACACCTACAGCACTGTGTACAAGTTTTGTCTCTTATTCAGGAAGGACTATAATTGCATGAGAAGTAATTCAGAGAAGATTCACTAGGCTGAGTCCTAAGATGAAGGGGTTGCCTTGTAAAGAAAGGTTAAGTAGGTTGGGCCTACACTCACTGGAATTTAGAAGAATGAGAGGCGATCTTACAGTTTTAAAATTAGGGCTCACCCTTTTAGTGCTGAGATGAGGAGAACTTTTTTCTGAGTATCACGTGATTTTGGAACTCTCTGGCTCAGAAGACAGTTGATGCAGGGTCATTGAATATATCTAAGGTAGAGCTAGATATATTCTTATTTAGAAATTAAACCAAAGTCTATTGAGGGTAGATGGAAATGTAGGATTTAACACACAGATCAGTCTTTATGTTAGTGAATGGTACTGCAAGCTTGAAGGACTAAATGGTCTACTACTTTCTCTATATCATATATCACACTAAAGCATGAAAGATTCTGACGTGCCTTACAGGGTAGACATTGAGAACATGTTTTCCCTTGTGAAGGAATCTAGAAATATGGGGGTACATTTCAGAATATAGAGTCTCTCATTTGAGATGAACAAGATCTTTTTCACCCAGAGGGCTGTTAGCCTTTGGAATTATCCGCCATACAGAATAGTGAAGTCTGTGTTATTGAATACATATTCAAGGCTGAATTAGACAGATATTTGATCGACAAGGGAGTCGAGCTTTATGGGGACTGGCAGGAGCATATAGTTAAGGCCACAACTGGATATTAATGAATGGTGGAGTAGGCTTGCTGGTTTGAATGGCCTTCGCCTGCTCTTGTTTCTTTAAATTCCAGCACATCTACACTATTTACTAGGCCACCAACCTTGTGCTAGCAGCAAGCTTAGATACTGTGACTATACTGTGGTTTTAAGAGGTGTATTTTGTCCTTTTTTTTAAATGAAGAAAGGTTAAAACAGAGATGACAAGTGGTCTGCTCAAAGCCAATAAAGTAAAAAACCAAAGCTTCACAAGCTGTTTTTTAAAGTTGGAACAATAGAAGCTGCCTGAATGGGTGGAGTCAAGCTCCCACAGAACAAGGATTTTTAGTTTTATCTTTCTGCTGTCGCTGGGGTCTGGAAGCTGGATGTGGAAGCTCTTATTCCTCTCTGTTACAGCTAAAAGCTGGGGTTCTCTTTCTGCTGCTGGAATTACATGTGAGACAATCTATCTTAGTGAATGTGTCTTTGCCAAGGGTGTGTTTATGGGATGTTACTACATTGGAACAGTTAATTAGTAGTAAGATATATACTATTTTGTTAAGCATGTCGATAGAGTTACAGTTAAGCCAATTCTTTATTTTTATTTTGTCTGTATTTTAAACTGTAGTGTAAAAATAAAGAGTGTTCTGCTTAAAGTTGAGTAGTTTGACTATTTGAATTGTGTCTGGAATGCAACGCCTTATACTTACCTTTAAAATTAGAAAAGGTTAGGGTCTAGGCTATCTTCTTAATATATTTTGAAGGGGTTTGATCTGGTCAATAACAATACATAGTTCAAAATTGTGTTATAGAAATTATTATTTAGCATGGAGAATATACAAAGTTCCAGAACACATCCCTGTGGGACCTTCGAATTTGAGTTGTCTCAACTTACTGTCTACTCACCTAACCAGGCCAAAAACTTATCTTCAACCTTGAGAGATTTAATTTTAGCTCAGTTTCTGATGTTGAAGGGGCTTTGTAGTCCAGTGGTAGCATCTATACCTCTGGACCAGAAGGTCTGGGCTCAACTCCCACCTGCCATAAAAATGTGTTATAATATGTCTGAGCAGATTTACATGATGTTGAACATTATCAAATGCATTCTGGAAGTTAATTTAAACCACATTAGACATTTCTTTGTTTATTAATTTTTCAAGATGGGGGTGCTGAGCCCAGGGCTTAATCCTTCAGCTTTCTCTCTCTCTCTTTATCCCCTTCTTTTTACTTTTGCTCTTTTTCCTTGTGTTTCTTTTTTCTTTTCAGCCTGGAAAGTGATGGGTGAAGGAGAATGCCTCCAAAGGAGCAGCAGCAGCAACGCCAGAACAATTCAGACATGGCTCCACCCTAATCCAGGATCTCTCACCGGGCGAGGAACAGGTCCCAGACTGACTCTTCCAGCCTGGAATCGCAGGCTAGGCTGAGGGTCCAGGTATGCAGCTAGGCCCAGGCCCCTGAAGGAGGAAAAATGCAGTCTCAGACTGTGTGGCTGTCTCTCTGTGATGATCTCCTGGTGTGGCAATCTCATCATGGCGCTGAGGTCCCATCCTGGCGTGAAGGTCCTCTTCATCTTTGGCATCTCGGTATTCCAGCGGCCTGCAGGCAGTCTCACTCAGGTGTGGCAACCTCTGTCCAGCATGGCAGTCTTCTTCAGCACAGGTTTAGTATCCAATGGTGGTCTCGTCCTGGCTGTGTCTTAACTTTACTTTTTTTTTTATTATGTATGACTTCTATCATTGATGTAGGTGCATGATGGGGCAACTCAAAACTTTTCCCTGTATTTTTCATGTAAAGGTATACACAATAATACATTTCTATTCTTCTAATCTACCACCCAAGAAAGTAATTATATTCATTAGTCATGATCTACACTGAAAATTTTAATTTGGTTCTAATCACCTCAAATTGATTTAGTTAGCCAGTCACTCTGTCCTTAATTGTAGATTCCAATTACTTACCTACAACAGGTGTTTGACCAATGGATCTATAATTTCCTGGCTTCTTTATCTTACCTTTTTCAACAGAGGATCAGCGTCCCCCATAGCCCTACGGCACCTTCCCCGGTAACCGGCGAAGGTGCAACACCTGCCCATTTACCTCCTCCCTTCCCAGTATCCAAGGGCCCAAACATACCTTCCAGGTGAAGCAACATTTCACCTGCACTTCCCAGAATCTAGTCTACTACATTCGCTGCTCACAATGTGGTCTCCTCTACACTGGGGAAACATTGGCGACCACTTTGCAGAACACCTACGTTCTGCTCGCAAAAAAGACCTGAACTGCCTGTTGCCTGCCACTTCAACACACAACCCTGCTCCCTGGCCAACATCTGTGTCTCTGGCTTGCTGCAGTATTCCAGCGAAGCCCAACGCAACCTGGAGGAACAACACCTCATTTTCTGCTTGGGGACCCTACAGCCCTCCGCACTCAATATGGAGTTCAATAATTTTAGGGCCTAAACTCTCCCATGTCCCAGCCCCCTACCCCACACACCAGGCCTTGTTACCACATAGCCTGCCATTACACACCCTCTGTTGTTAGTCACTAACAGTCCCTATTAACAACTATTTACCCTCCGAGTCTGATCGTTAGCAACTCCTTTGTCTGTCCAACAGTCTTTCTCTTTCTTTGGGCTCTATCCTATTGTTTACTCTCTACCTTGCCCACCTCCCTATTTTCTGCATATAAACTGATGTTTTCCCAGCCACCATCAATTCTGAGGAAGGGTCACCAGACCCGAAATGTTAACTGTTTTTTCCTTCACAGATGCTGCCAGACCTGCTGAGCTTCTCCAGCAACTTTGTTTTTGTACCTTACTTGTCTATTTTGTTATTCCTTATTCCTTTCTACTGTCTTGAATCTACTCTATTCTTTGCAGTTTTGGACACATTTTCATTACTTTTAGGTTCTCTCTCACCTCTTTTGTTGACTTAGACTGTTGATTGGTAAATTTGCTTGTAGAGCACAGATTACCAGTCACCTTGGTTTGTTTGTCAATATTTGCCAAGAGACGAATATAGTCCCAAAAATAGATGACAGCAATGGTTTGGACAAAGGGAATAAATTACAGTGAGGTACAACAAGTGTCAAAATAAATAAATAACCAATTAAAGTTACATTGGCAGTGTTAGTTGAGAAAGAAATGTAGATCCGAACTGGAACAACTACTTTAAATGGTGCTATGCGTTGTTACCTAATGTGGTCTAAAGGAATGCCTGAGACCCAGTGAAATGAAGAATCAGTAATGATAGATTTTTCATTAAGAGTTAATTGGGTTTAAGTTGGTTGTATAAATATGAGGAGCTAGTTTTCAGTGGGGTGAGTGTTTTATGGACCATAGCTAACCAAAGAAAAACTCTCACATAAAAGTGCAGACATGAAGTCTGAGTAAATACAGTATTTTTTTTGGAGTATAATACCGTGGACTCTTACGTTCACTTGGACAGGAAGACAGGACCTTTACGTACCATCTCATCTGCAAAATGTTAACATTAACATTCAGTGCTTTCAATAATGCACAGAAGTGTCAACCTAAATTACGTGCAATTGAATTGCAAAGCAAAGGGTGTTGCTATATCTTTAGGACATTTCCAGATACTTTTCTCATGTTCAAACATCATGGCCTTCTTCTAAAAAATTTGACGTGTGATCTTATCTGTGCAAAATCTGGCACAATGAACTTGCCTGGGGGTTGAAGAAAAGCTCGTTATTCCAGTTCGTGCATGAGTTTGACGTGGATCTTACTATTGTCTCCTGGCCTTTGTATAGTGAAAATTAGTTGGATGAGTTAAGCTGCAAATATAGAGAAGAGACAGGAGAAAATCAATACAACTGATTTTACTTGATTGCAGAAGTAACAATTACAATTGAAAATCATAAGTAGTTATGACACAGTATTTGGCCTATCTCGTTCATGCTGACTGACAAAGAACTACCGAGGCTAATCCCACATTCCTACACAAAGTCTGTGACCCTGCAAATCACAGATCTTGAAGTTGCCACCCAAGTACTTTTCAAATGTGTTGATAGTTTTTGCCTATGTCATCTTTTCAGACAGAGCATTTGAGAATCCTACCACTTTTTAACTTCATCTTCACTGCAATCCTTTCACAACTTTTTTTAAATCTCTGATCCCATGATTTTCAACTCTCTGCTCTGGCAAATCAGTCATTGTTATTTATTCTATCTGGGCCCTTCATGATTTTAAACACCTGAATTAATTCACTAGTCCATCTCATTTGTTTCAAGAACAAAAACCCGAGCCTATCCAATCTAAATTCTCAGCTAACCTTTTCCAGTGCTGGTTATAACCTTGTAAATCTCTCTGTACCATCTCCAGTGCAATCATGACCCTGAAATGTGATGACCAGAACTATATTAATATTCAAGATTAATAATTGTTGTTTTACAGTTCTAACACAGTACTGTGGGTTGAAAGCGGCATCACAGGTAGACAGGGTGGTGAAAAAGGCATTTAGCATGCTGGCCTTCATCGGTTGAGGCATTGAGTAGAGGTGTTGGGATGTTATGTTACAGTTGTACAAGTCATTGGTGAGGCTGCACTTGGGAGTATTCTGTACAGTTTTGGTCACCCTGTTATAGGAAAGACATAGACGAATTGGAAAGTGCGCAAAGAAGACTTACGAGGACTTTGTCAGGATTAGTAGGTCTGAGTTATAGGGAGATGTTGGCCAGGATAGGACTTTATTCCTTGGAATGTAGGAGAATGAGGAGTGACCTTATTGAGCTGTATAAAATCATCAGGGGCATAGATAGAATGAATGCATATAGTCTTTTTCCCAGGGATGAGGAATTGAAAACTAGAGGGCATAGATTTAAGGTGAGAGGGGATAGATTTAAGAAGGACCCGAGGGGCAACTTCTTCACACAGAGAGTTGTGTATATATGGATTGGGTCGCTGGAGAAAATGGTTGATGCTGGTACAATAGCAACATGTAAAAAACATTTGGAATAGGAACATGGATGAGAAGAGTTTAGAGGGATATGGACCAAATGTGGGCAATTGGAACTAGCCAAGTGGGCACCATGGTCAGCATGGACCAGTTTGGGTTGAAGGGCCTGTTTCCGTGCTGTATTACTCTATGGCTCTTATGAACTCCCTGGTCTTAAATTCTATGCCTCCATTAATAAAGGAAAGCATGCCATTTGGTCTCCTAACTACTTTTTGAATCCCAGCTATTTGTAACATATGTCAACTATTTCAATGGGGGAAATCAACTGCTATATTTCAAAGTTTGTTGCTGTAAAAACTAGGGGGATGTATGAGTTGTGATGAGGATAT
>NW_025968293.1:0-25000 GCF_021869965.1 Rhincodon typus
ATGGCTGGTTTAGCAACTATGGTGAAATCGCAACTGGAATAGACCAGTCACATCCTTCTTATAGTCAGTGACCAGAACTACGTATATTACTCCACCTGTGGCCTAACCGAAGTTCAGTATGGCCCAACATATCCTTTCAGCACTTATTATCTATACCATAACTGATTAAGGAGGTGCCAGTTATTTGGTGGGCATGTAGGCAGTATAGTTCCAATGCCTCATCTGCTTGGCAGTGTCTCATAGCTGGTTCACTGTATCCTGAGCGCAAGCTGAGAATATGGACTCTATCTCAATTTCAAGGTTGCGGCATCTGCTGTAGAGTTGGTGAGCGAGATGCTTGAGTGCGCGAGAGGTGCGATGGCAGAGTCTCTCAGCGTAGTCTGTGTTGTAGTTCGACTTGAGTGGGTTCGTAATCTGTAGTCCTTTCGGGATTTTCTCTGCTTTCTTGCATCTCTGCAGAAACTTTGATTTCTGGTCGATATGCGCAATCTTCTTGGAGATCCTCTCCACTTTGAGCCGGCAGTTTATGGTGTCAATGGTAGCCTTGATGTGGACATGCTAGTTGGACTATAACCTGATGTTGTGTGACTTACAACTGATTTAAGGCAAATGTCCTAAATGCCTTCTTGATTACACTACACTACTAACCTGTCCTGCTGCCTTCGGGGATCTGTGGATAAGCACGCCAAGATCTGTATGTTCTTCTGAGCTTTCCAGTATCCTGTTGTTTGTGAAGTACTCCCTTGTCTTTTTACATCTTCCACAGGGGTCAACCTGGTGAAGCTACCAAACAGGACTACTTGCATGGCAAACAGCATAAGCACAAGTGATGGACAGAGCTAAGCAATCCCATAACCTACAGATCTAAGCTCTGCAGTCCTGCCACATTCAGTCATGAATGGTGCTGGATAATTAAACAACTAACTGGAGGAGGAGACTCCACAAATCTCCCCATCCTCAATGATGGAAGGTCCCAACATATTATTGCAAACAATAAAGCTGAAGCATACACAATAATCTTCAGCCAGAAGGGTAAAGCGAATGATCCATCTTGGCCTCTTCTAGTGGTCGCCAGCATTACAGCTACATGTTTCAGCCAATTCAATTCACTCCACATGATACCAAGAAACAGTTGGAGGCACTGGATACTGCAAAGGCTATGGGCCCTGACAACATTCTGGCAATAGCACTGAGATCTTGGTGCACCCCTAATGAAGCTGTTCCAGTGCAACCACAACACTAGCAGCTACTTAACTGTGGAAAGTTGCCCAAGTATGTCCAGAAAAAGCTGGATAAATCCAATCTGGGCCAATGACCACCCATAAGTCTACTCTCAATCATCCGTAAAGTGATGGAAGGTGTCATCAACAGTGCTATCAAGCAGCACCTGCTCGCTAATAACCGGCTCAGTGACGCCCAGTTTGGATTCTGCCAGGGCCACTCAGCTCCTGACCTCAGTACAGCCTTGGTTCAAACCTGGAGCTGAATTTGAAGACCCTTCCAGGATGTCACTCCTCTTTACTGTAATGACTGACTCCTTAATCAATAATGCAACACCAGCTCCTCTTTTACACCCTCCCTGGTATTGCCTGAAGGTCCTGTGCCCCAGAATGCTGAATTGCCAGTCCTGCTCCTTCCTCAACCATGTCTCTATGATGGCAGCAACATCAATTCCACCTGTCTTACACATCCTTAACTCATCCGTCTTGCATATAGTATTCCTAGCATTAAAGTAGAAACTAGCATTGCCCTACTCCCTTGAATCACAACATGACTGAATTCCCTCTACCTTAGTTCCTTTACTAATGTATGTTGTGTCCCTATTGACTGAATGATCTGTGTCCCCTCCACCTGCCGAACTTGTTTAAACTCTTGCTGACAGCATGAGCAAACCCACCCAAAAGCTGTTTAGTCTCCTGTTGTGGTTCAAGTGTATGTGTCCCACTTGTAGAGGTCCCACCTTCTTGAGAAAAATGCCAAGTGATCCAGGAATCCAAAACCCTTTCTCCTGCAGCAAATCTTGAGCCATGCATTCATCTGCCCTGTTTTTCTATTTCTGTATTTGCTAGCATGTAGCACTAGGAGTAATCCAGAAATTATAACCTCCTTAAGCTACTGCTTAACTCCCTGAATTCTTGCTGCAAGAGCTCATCCCTCATTCTAGCGCTGTCGTTGACATCAGTGTTACCACAACCTCTGACTTATCACCTTCCACCTACAGGATACCCTACAGCTACTTAGTGACATCCCTGACCCTAACATCAGGGAGACGTCACACCGTCCTGGAGTCACATCCGCAGCCGTAGAAATGCCTGTCTGTACCTGTAATGAATGAATCCACATTCACTTGCTTTTGGTTTCTTCTTCCTCCCCGCCTCTACAGTCAGGCTGCTTACGGTGCTGGAAATTTGACTCTGTCTGCATTCCTTTGAGGAACCAACACTCTCATTAGCTTCTGAAATGGAAAACCGATTTGTCAGCAGGACTCCAGGGAACTCCTGCACTACCTGCCTGGTGGTCACCCATTCTTTTTTTTTTCCTTCAGTCTCCTGAATTAACATGTGAACATCTCAGTGAATGACTGACACAGCTGGGAAATTGGTGGAGTGGCAGGCAATAAAAAGTAGGGATAATGGGAAGATGCACAGATTTGGCAGGATATGACCAGTGGTGTCCATAAGGATCTGTGTTAGGTCCTCAATTATTCATATTGTCTGTTAATGACTTGGATGGTGGCACAGAATGTCATATTCCAAATTTACTGATGACAAAAAGTTGGGCGACATTGTAGACAGTGTAGATGAAAGCAGAAAATTACAAAGATTTTGTTAGACACGTGAGTAGGCAGAACTGTGTTAGATGGAATTCAATATAAGGACGTGTGAGGATATCCATTTTGGACTAAAAAAGGACAGATCAGAGTACTTTCTAAATGAAGTTAAAAACAACAGATGTCCAAAGAATCTAGAGGCATTCAGGTCCATAGATCTTTAAAATGTCATGAACAGATACAGAAAATAATCAATAAGCTAATGGAATGCAGTCCTTTATATCTAAAGGATTGGAGTAAAGAATGCAGAAGTTATGCTGCAGATAGATACTGCACCCATACCTTAGCCCTAAAGGGAGTACAACTTGTGTTTACAAAAATGATACCTGGACTTCAGGGATTAAGTTCAGAGAAGAGATTATACAAATTAGGCCTGTTTTCTCGAGAATTTAGAAGGCTTCAAAATATTAACAGAAGAGAAAGGTAAATAAAAACTATTTCCACTAGTTGCTGATTCTAGAATTAGGTGGCATAGTCTGAAAATTAGGGTCAGAGTGTTTAGGAGAGATGTTAGAAAGCACTTCTAGACGCAAAGGGTGGTAGAGGTTTGAAATTTACTTCCTCAAACGGCAATGGATGCTGGATCAGTTAATATTAAATCTGAGATAGATAATCTTTTGCTCAGCAAAGATATTAAGGCATATGGGCCAAAGGCGAGTATGTAGAGTTAAACCACAGATCAGCCATTGAATGGTGGAACAGATTCAAGGGGCTGAACGGCCTACTCCTGTGTCTGTGTTCCTACAGTTGCTATCCACGTAACTCTGTGCCACAGTGTCTCCAGCCCCTGCACAAGTTACACCACCAATATGTTTTAAAATACAGGCGGTTACCTAAAATTATGTGCTTGTATAATATTTATTTGTTCGCATTTTTGGAATAGCCTAGGTATTAAAATTTGTAATAGTGACATACAGAGTGAATAGAATGCAACATTTTAAGAATTTATAGAAATCTGAATGTATGTAGATATATAAGAGATTTGCCCTATACATTCCTAATGCCGAAGCTAGTTTCTTTACTCCGTGAATGTTTTATTCAGGGTCTAATTGTCGCTGCTCTCAGCCACTGCCTGTTTGCACAGACTCTGGGAGTTTTTTTTTGCCTGGAAATGTTTTGCTTCTCCGTTCAAGGTACTGCAACTCACTGGGAAAATAGCAACGACCGGGCGATTACCCCGCCGACAGCCTGATTAAAGAAATAATAATCAATGAAGATTCTCCAGAATATGTCACTGGAGTTGAAGGAGAGTCAAGGCACTCTGAAACTGCAGCCGCCAGTACCAGATGTTGGGACGCTCAGTTTTTAAAAATGAAAATGGGTGTTTGCCGGTTAATGATCGAACAGCTCAGTCCTGATTCAGTTACAGATATCCACCCAGCCACGACCTGATTCAGTTACAGATATCCACCCAGCCACGACCAAACACGGGCAGGATAGGCACTCAGCAACTTTTTCAAAAATACACGGCCAGATGGACAGCCACTGACTGAAGTGTGCGCTTTGCTGGTGGTGATCCATTCACACAAACAGGGGGGACTGGAAATGCCATAATCTTAATTCACTGCCCTGCAGAGGTGTAGGAACACCCACTTGCTTTCAGTTTTTTAAAAAAAATGCTGCATCTGTGCAGGCTCCTGCAGAAAATGTTCCAGCTCGAGCTCTTTAATGAGCTTAAAGTTAAACTAACAGGGTGTCCGTCCCCCATTTTGCAGCGGTCCCGGCCCCACCCCCGGGGCCGTTATGTTTTGTGCTTCCAAGTGCCACGGTTTCAGTTTCAGTTTCGGTTTCTCTTGACCCTGATGGCGGCTGCTTTGCCTCCGGAGTGGTTGGAAGAGGAGCTAACGTGCCCCGTCTGCCTCCAGATCTACGCCGACCCGGTGATACTGAACTGTAAACACAGCTTTTGCCGAGCTTGTATTGAGGAGTCCTGGAAAGAGCCAGAATCTGGCACTTACTCCTGCCCAGAATGCAGAGCCAATTACAGAGAGAGGCCTGCACTGAAAAGGAATTTCAAACTGGCAAACATAGCTCTGAAATACCAGGCAGTGAATGGAACTCCAGTAGCTTTACCCTGTAACTACTGCAGTAAGAAAAAACTAACAGCTGTCAAAACCTGCCTGAAATGTGAGGCCTCTATGTGCCCCAAGCACCTCAAACATCACAGGGAAAACGCTGTGTTTAAAAACCACCCCCTCATTGATCCCACTGCAGACATGTCTACATGGAAGTGCATAGAGCACAAGAAACTGTTGGAGATTTACTGTAAGGACGACAAAGTGTGTATCTGCTGTCTCTGCCCTGTCGTGGGGAAACACAAGAACCATAATTGTGTCAGTATCGGTGAGGGGGAACAGGAACTGCGGGTATGTTTTATTGTTCTGATATATCAGCATCCTAATCGCTCTGCTGCGGATTAGCTGCTTGTGCCCAGTGGTCCTATAACCTGTCGGATACACTGGAGTTACTCAGTGACCAAATCTAGCAAGCAGCTATTAATTTATGAACATCGAACAGTTGTTGCTAGCAGGGATAGTCCTTCCGTTTGCCACATTCAGCAGGAATTTCCTGCTTGAAATTGCAAGGTCCTGTCAAATCTTGTTTCAATACTACGATTTCACACGTACATGGAACTGTCTTTCACATCCCAGGATTTCTTTGGCTCTGCAGTCGGGAAGTTTTGATGTGGCAAAAATAGCAATTTGCGTTGAAGTAGCGCCTTTTCCCCAAAGCTATTCACCGCGTGTAGCAGCTGTAATTAAGCAAGGCACTTGCACACAACGCTACACTCCTCTCCCTCATTCATTTGTAAATCGCCTACAAATTCTGTGTTCAAGGGAAGCTGCTGATTGCTAGGCTGGTATCCAAGGCAAATACGTTTTTGCACGTCTGCCTATCCAGTAGTTTCGGTATTATTCCCAGGATTTTATCCCTTCATTTATCTCTTCACAAGCTATGCTCCACCTTTTTCCAAATTAGACCACACACATCCCATCAGCACTTGAACATTTCCATTACAAAATAAAATTGTGTGCCCTACAATTGTTTTCCAACATCTCACCTGTTCCTGTTATCACCAGGGCAGGGGGACAAAGTTCTGAGAAGTTTTTTTTACTGAAGAAGGGTCCTGATCTGAAACACCAACTTCCCTGCTCCTCTGCTGCCTGGTCTGCTGTGTTCCTCCAGCTCCACACTGTGTTATCTTTGACTCCAGCATCTGCAGTTCTTACTATCTCGAAAGTTCTGAGAAGTAGCTGGTTTGTGATGTCTAGCTGGAGCTTTCAGAGACCAGGTGCTTTCCTGCCATGCACAATGTAGAAGAATGATGGCAGTGTAGAAATCAGCAGAGAGCCATGATATCCTTGAACAAATTACAGTTGAGAAGGGAGGAAGTATTTGAGTGGGCTTCAAATTGTATAAGCCCCTAAAGCAGCTGTGGGAAGCAAGGGAGGCGATTGTAGGTGCCTTGACATTGATTTTTAAATCCTTTCTGGCCACGGCAGAGGTGCAAGAGGACTGGAGAACAGTTAATGTACAGTCTTCAAAGCAAGTGGTAGAGATAAGCCACGAAACCACAGGCCTGTATGTCTAATATCAGTGTTAGTGAAACCTATGGGGAAAAACAAATTGAGGGACAGAATTAATCTCCTCTTGTGGAGACAAGGAATAATCAAGAATAGTCAGCATGGCATTGTTGGGGAATGTCATGTCTGACAGGTTTGACTGGGTTTTTCAAGGAGGTGTCGAAGTGTGTAGGTGACAGAAATGCAGTGGACATAGACTTCAATAAGGCTTTTGATACTGTCTCATATAGGAGCCTAGCCCATTGAATGCAATGCAGTTTAGCAAATTGGATGCAAAATTGGCTTAGCGGCAGGAGGCAGAGGGTGATGGTCAAAGGTTGTTTTTGTGACTGGAAGTCTGTGTCCAGTAGCATGCCACAGGGTTCGGTGCTGGGCTCCTTACTGTTTGTAATGTACATTAATGATCTAGATATGAATGTAAGAGGTTTGATCAGCAAGTTCGCAAATGATAAACTGAAGAAAGCTTTAGACTATAGGATGTTGTGATGGGCTGGTCAGATGGACAAATGGAATTTAATCCTGAAAAGTTTGAGGTGGTGCATTTTGGGAGGTTGAACAAGTAAGTGAATACATGATGAATGGTTGAATGTGCTGTACTCTAGGAAGTACTAAGGAGCAGAGGGACCTTGGCGTGCATGTCCACACATCCTTGATGGCAACAGGATAGGTGGATAAAGTGGTTCAGAAGGCATGTGGGATATTTGCACTTATTAGTCGAAGCATTGAACACAAGAGCAGGTAAGTTACAATGGCACTGTATAAAACGATAGTTAGGTTAGGGCTAGAGTACTGTGTGATTTCTATTACCGCACTGTAGGAAGGATGTAATTGTACTAGAGTGGGTGCAGAGGAGATTCACCAGGATGTTGACAGGACTGGTGAAATTCAGCTATGTAGAGACCAGAGGCTGGGGTTGTATTGCTTAGAGCAGAGAAGGCTGACAAAGGATATGATTGAACTGTCAAAATTATGAGCGACATAGACAGAGTAGCTAGGAAGAAATCATTCTGCTTAATTGAGGCATCAGTAACTAGGAGACATAGATTTAAGGTAAAGTGCAGAAGGTTTTAAGGATGGCTTTTTACATGCACAGGTTGTTGGGTCTCTGGAAATCGCAGTCTGAAAGTGTGGTCGAGGTAGGAACCATTGCAACATTTAGGAAGTATTTAGATGAACAGTTGAAATACTGGAGCACACAGGACTGCGTTCCAAGTGATGGATTATGAGTTTCCATAGGTGCTTGATGACTGAGGCTGCATAATTGGCCAAAGGGCCTCTTTCCATTCTGAGATGCTATGACCCTGGGAAAAATGGCATTCATTTTTCTTTTGAAGGTCAATTGATTGTTCTACAGCCTATTGAATCTATTCTTCTAAAAATTTTGATGTAGAATTTTCAAAGACCTTTGATCTGGCAAACCTCTTTCTTCCTAAATCTCTCAGCCAAAGGTTGCAATGTCCCTTGCTGGCCAAAGGTAAATTCGAACAAACTTTATAATCTTAATAATCTGTGCATCCTACAGGGAACATTCATCTTTTGTTTAATACATCACTTCCAATATTCCAGCAGCTTCTGAGCCATCATATTCCTCATGGTGTTCAATTGTCATGTGTGTTCCTTGTGACTTGCAAATTATATCTCTAACAAAATACTTAAATGAGTCCTTTATAAACGTGAATACAATAGCAGAACACCACAGATGCAGAAAAAAAGAACTGAAAATATTTTTTAAAGGCATTGGTAGTTAAAATATTAGTTGCTTGTGCTAGGACCCTGATTTCATGCTAGGGGTTGCTATTGACCTGGAGCAGCCATACATGTACTGTGGCTCCAAGAGCAGCTCAAAAGCTAGGAATTCTATGGCAGCTTTTTTGCTTCCTGGCTCCATAAAGCTTGCCTGCCATCTACAAGGCACAGGTGAGGAGTGTGATTAAATACGCTCCACCTGCCTGGATGATAATGACTCCAACAATACTCAGGACGTTCAACACCACAAAGCAGTTGGCTTGATTGGCACCTTATCCTCTACATTCAAAATTCACTCCCTCCATCAGTGCACATAGTGACAGCATTGTTGACCCTCTACAACAGGATCATCTAACCTTTTTGCCTGAGGTTGAGGTGGTGCATTTCAGTTTCTCTCCCACTCGGGGGCTTGTGTTTTAAATCTAAAAATATAAAGATAAGGTTTGGCACAACTGTAACTATGTATTTCAGAGAGAAAAAAAAAATCCAAGGCAATAAACCAATTAATTGAATAAATGGCTAATTAATAAAAATCGCCATTAACAAAAGTGCCAGCAGCAGAGCAAACTTCTTTTTTGCTCCTATGATGCTGCTTGGCCTGCTGTGTTCATCCAGCTCTGCACCTTGTTGTCTCGGATTCTCCAGCATCTGCAGTTCCTACTATCTCTAATAGCAGAGTATGTGTCTCAATAGTAAAGATGACAGCTGGAGCCAGCACCATGCACAGATAGTCCCTGTGCTGTCTGTCAGTCACGACAGGACCTCTGGTATGTATCTGCATATGTGTGGATGACATCAGCACCCATGCAAGCACATATTGGTGAGCTCTACAGGACATGTGCATGCATGAATGAAGTTCCGACAGCAGTGCTGGTTGGCTGGTGGTGCTGGGATAGATTTTGGTGCTACTTGGAAGGATTTCCCTGCCCTGTGTTTAAATTTACACCCAAACCGCTTTTGTTAAATCAATCACAACTCAATTGCAATCAATGCTGTTCAGTTCCTCTAGCTCGCAGTTTTACCATCCCAAACTTTAGTCAAGTTAGTTCTGCAGCCTCACTTTGTAACATTCAGACGGAATGCAGTGAGAAAAATATCAGGGTAGTATAAGGAGAAAAGATCAAGGTAACCAGAGACCAGAACGCTTCTGAATTTGTTTTGGCCTTGTCTTGTTAATATATGGACAATGCCATCTTTGTAACTGGTCGTTGCCACTCTGTTAGTTTATAATGATGAAGCACTGTAATGCTGCATTTATGCACTTGCCTGGTCAGTGTGCCACCTAGCGATGGTGTTGACTATAAACCCAGCCAAATAAGAAAACATTTTTTTTTGCCTTTTTGTTGAGAAAACAGACCTAAAGAGAGACAGATGAGGTCCCAGCGAGTGAGGCTGGGCCAAGGTAACGAGTTGGGTTGAACCAACATAGACGTTGGTTTGCCTCTGGTGAGCATCATCGGAATTGGCCTCAGCAGAATTCACATGAAAGTGAGGGTCAGAAGCGGATTGCCTTTCAGCCTGGGATTTCCTCCTCATTCAGCTTTCTTTGTGGATAGGTTCTTGCAGAGGTTGAAGGAAAGGAGGATGGTAATATGTTGGCTCACACACAGTCTTCCTCTCCCACACACACTGACCCTCCTTGCCATACTGACCCGTTCCTTGTCCCACTTAATTACTTTCACATCTTCTCTCCCTCTCAGTCACTGATTCCACATTCTCCCTTTGCCAACTAATCACACGACACTCTCTCCCTGTCTCTCACTCTCTCACGCAAGCATATATCCCACGCTAACCCTCTACTATACTCTCCCTCTCCTGCATTCTCCCTGGGGGTTACCAATGACCAGAAGCCGAACAGGCCCAGCCATATAAGTAGTGTCTCTACAACAGCAGTTCTGAGGCTATGGATTCTGTGGCCAGTAGGTCACCTCCTGTCTCCTCAAAGTTTGTCCACCATCTACAAGGTACAAGTCAGAAGTGTAATCGAATACTGTCGACTTAGCTGGATGAGTGTAACTCCTACAACACTCAAGAAGCTGGACACCATCCAGGAAGAAGCACTTGACTTCACCCTTCAACATTCACTCCGTTCAGCTCCCATGCACAGGCAACAGTGTGTACCATCTGTAGCATGCACTGCAGTAACTCATGAATCATTCTGACAACAGCTTCCAAAGCCACTGGTCTCTACCAACTAGGACAGCAGATACATGGGAACACCACCACCTGCAAATTCCCCTCCAAGTTACATACCAACTTGACTTGGAACTATATCATTGTCCCTTTAGTGTCACTGGGGTCAAAACCCTGGAACTCTATACTTAACAGAAACACCTCACGGAGTGCAGTGGTTCAAGAATGTAGCTCACTATCACCTTCTCCAGGAAGTTAGGGATGGAAATAAACGCTGGCTTAGCTAGTGACATCCAAATCCCTTGAATGATTTAAAGTAATGTGCGTTCGCAATAAACAACTGCACCTCCCCGTCGCAAACCACTTCAACTCCCCCTCCCATTCCACAGACGACATGTCCATCCTGGGCCTCCTGCAGTGCCACAACAATGCCACCCGAAGGTTGCAGGAACAGCACCTCATATTCCGCTTGGGAACCCTGCAGCCCAATGGTATCAATGTGGACTTCACAAGCTTCAAAATCTCCCCTCCCCCGACCGCATCCCAAAACCAGCCCAGCTCGTCCCTGCCTTCCTAACCTGTCCTTCCTCCCACCTATCCCCTCCTCCCACCTCAAGCCCCAACCCCATCTCCTACCTACTCGCCTCATCCCGCCCCCTTGACCTGTCCATCCTCCCTGGACTGACCTATTCCCTCCCTAACCCCCCACATACACTCACCTTTACTGGCTCCATCCCCGCCTCTTTGACCGGTCTGTCTCCTCTCCACCTATCTTCTCCTCTATCTATCTTCTATCCGCCACCCCTCTCTCCCTATTTATTTCAGAACCCCCTTCTCCTCCCCCATTTCTGAAGAAAGGTCTAGGCCCAAAACGTCAGCTTTCCTGCTCCTCTGATTCTGCTTGGCCTGCTGTGTTCATCCAGCTCTACACCTTGTTATCTCTTATGCATGAAATATAAATTATTACAAGGTTTTATTCCTCAGTGATGACCAGCTTGTTAACTGCCAGAAGGTTACACAGTTATTTTTTGTGTTGACCAGCATCATAGCGGTCAGAGTCACCATCTTGCTGATTAGAGCTATCATTTTGCGATGCTTTAGTTAACAGTGTATGGAACTGCTACTTCTTCCAAATCTCATCTCTTCAATTTTCATTTTTCCATAATTCAATGTGCATCTCACTATTGCTCTGTCTGTTGATTTAATTGTATCTCTATATTTGGCTCCACCATATTGCTTCCTCGATTTGTCTGTCTTCAGTTTTCTCTCTCTCTCTCTGTCTCTCTTTCTCTCTCTCACACTCACACCCTCTCTCACTCCATCTTCTTAATATCTTTGCTTGCTCCCTGTCTGCCATTCATTGTCACTGATGCCATTTTCTGTTTAGAATCTGTCCTTCTGTTTCATTTGCCACATTGAAGTATCTATTTTGATTTATTTCAAGGACCACTTGCAGCAGCAAATCGAAAAAGTCCGAACAAATACAACCTCAATCCAAGCTGCTCTTGACCATCTCCAAACACAGAAGGAAAGTACCCAGGTAAGTTTGAATGACAGAAGAACTGATACCTTCCCCTAGAATGATTGATACTATTGTCCTCATCCCAAAACAAATAGGGCATGTTTTGTTCACGTTGGCTTATGTTTAGTTTGGACACTTGGTGCTTATCAGATGAGGTTGTCAGTTGTAGGACTTTGTACCCAGTGTCATTGCCTGGCACGTCTGTGTTGGATACAAGTCAGTTTAAATTCCAATGTAAGTAGCGCATTATCAAGTGCAAGTACAAAGTTAAACTCCCTGTCTACAGTCCCACCAAATATTTTTGAGTCAGATAGAACGTTGGTTCAGTGGAGAGTAAAATTCCCATCCTCAAGCACTGTCAGATCTAATATAACACAAGTCCCACAGGGAATTAAACTTGGCAGCAGCACCACCTTTCTTTTTCATGAAAAGACAGGGTACTTAAAAAGTGAAAACTGTATAATTGGTAAGTCCACTTCCTGCAAGACAAAGTAATCAGTTGAAACAAGGACAATCACACCATACATTTTAATGATCCTTTGACACTTCTCAAAACAGTGAATGAGGTGGTTTTGTGGTAGAAATCTCTCATCTGTCATTACAGCAGCCTGTGGTGTGCACGTTTGTACCGGGGAATGGTTCATGTTAAAGAGAATCCTATTTCAGTGATGAACTATTAAAAACATTTGTAAACATTTTAATAGAATGCCATAATGTCACTAATGTATGTATGAGAAAGAGATAAGCTGGGAACTCAACTTTGATTGCAGGCCTATTATACATGAACTGGGCAGCAAGTGAATGAGGAAAACTGCATATGTTAAGAAAGAGCATGATCTGAATTTTCCTATAAAATAAAATCCAGAAGCATGTTCAGGTGATGGAAAGTTTTTGCTTTTAATAGGAATACACTTCTGAAGGAAATGGCAGTGGACAGATGGGTCAAGCAAAGCTTCTGCTGTCTTTTAATGAAAACGTACGTGTCAAATTATCTAGCACTGCCCCCTGTAAATGCCCTGTGACACTTGAGAGAAGGAGCAATCTTTACTGCTACTGGAGAAACAGTACAGATGATTGATTGTCACTGTTGGCCTGCTGGGTAAGATGGTATATTTAAAAGCACAGAAATCACAGGACCCAGTACTGCCCCTAGTCCCTGCCCAGACAATAGAGAGACCCTTAGAACCCAGGCCACAGTAATCAGGCCTACACCATGCCTCTCCCCCCCGCCTTCCTCCACTGAGGCACCCTGGGTACAAAAGAGGTTGAGCCTCCCCAGAGACAGTTACTCTGTCATGTCTGTGTGATTTATGGGGTAGAAACCTGATATGAGTTCTGGTGTGAGTTGTACACCTTCTATATCCTCTCTGCTCCCAGCCTGCCTTCTCCTTTCTGTCCTGCAGGAAGGTAAACCTGACAGTGGCCAGAGCTGATGTGTCTGATTGCCTTGCTGGTCATTATAACCAGGGAACTGACAATGGAGTTAAATGGGGACATCATTTTGCATGACACTGTAACAAGCACACAACTTTTACGGCCTTGTTTGCAAAGGTTTTTATTTCTCTATTTTTAGAGGGATTAACACCCTTTGTAATGCTATAAATGGAAATGTAAAAGTTGTCCCACTTTTACTCTTCACTTGAGTTTGGCTAAACTTTGGAACAAATAAATTAATCTGGCTCCAGTTGGGATGAAGTCCAACGTGAAGGACAGGGATATGTTGTAGTAATGCTGCCCCTGCTGCCTGAGACAACTGGTAGGATTCCTGCACTGCTTCTGTTTCTGCAGCTTAAACAGAATTGGACGCATGATTGGTTAGTGCCAGACCTCACAGAGTCATGGACAATCCCACTGGGTCTTGTACCATCAGAGGTTAGCAACTGTCCATTGCCAGCTGCTGTTGCTAACAATACTCCAAGGCCTACTCAGGAGATTGACATTGGATCCATGGACAGAGGTGAGTGAGGATGGATAGGGCAGGGGAGAGTGGAGCAGGAGTTGAGGAGAAATGGCTCACTTTCAGTGCCCCTGCCCCCACCCCCTCTCATTCCTAATGCCCCATTCTTTGTTTGGACACTATGTGCCCATCAACATGGGAACGTCCAGGTAAGCCCATGGCTACATGGTCTTTAGGAGCCAAGAGGGACCCATGCAAAGCCCTGTTAAACTCTGAACCACCGCTTAACCCTGTTGTATTCAGGGATAATTTGGCTTTAAGCTGTTGATGAGCCCTGTTGGTATCCTGCATGGAATTCCCACACTGGGACTTAACTAATTTCCCAATTGTGAGAATTGCAGATGGGTACGCCTACTCACCAGCCACGCCCAACATGCGAACCCTGGCAGGCTCCACTAAATTCAGCCCAAGGAGACATCCACGACAAAGTTTAGTCTCCAGTAGTTCCTTTCAGATTCACAAACCTGACTGATTACAATGAATGTGGAGAACGTGCTCTCGCAAGCTCAGTCTGGATAATGTTGATGTACAGATTCAATCAGGAAAGTTACGTGCTGTCACATGACCCGTGGTGTATTAACGAGAACTTTTCCACTCCTCAGACTCTGATCAGAGAAACCAAACTCCAGATTCAGGAGAAGTGTAACGCAGTACGGAAGTATTTTGAGAATGAAGAGAAAGAAGCTTGTAAATACCTGGACAAGGTTCAGAGGCATGTGACCAGGGAAATCGATGCGCAGATACTTGAACTGGAAAACAAAATGGAAGACTTTGAGAAGAATTTGTCTGATTTCAGTGATCTTTTAACGAAGAACGAAAAGCTTATTTTTATACAGGTAATGTGGTCTATGTTGCAGATTATTTAAAACCACTAAATGGAAATGGTGATGGAGTGAATGCCACTATCCTACCATTCCAGAGGCCCAGGGTAATGCTGTGGGGAATTATGAGTTCAAATCCTAGCGTGGCTGTTGGTGGAATTTAAATTCAATTAATTAAAAATAGAATTCTGGATTTGAAATCTAGCCTCAGGAATGATGCCAATGCAACGATCAATGATGATTGTAAAAGCTCATCTGGTTCACTAGTATCCTTCACTTATGGGAAGGAAATCTGCCATTGGTCACTTTTGGAATACTGTGTGCAATTCTGGTCTCCCTGCTGTAGGAAAGATGTTGTGAAACTTGAAAGGGTTCAGAAAAGATTTCCAAGGATGTTGCCAGTTTTGGAGGATTTGAGCACTAGGGAGAGGCTGAATGGGCTGGGGCTATTTTCTCTGGAGTGTCAGAGGCTGAGGGGTGACTTTATAGAGATTTATAAAATTATGAGGGGCATGGATAGGGTAAATAGACAAGATCTTCTCCCCAGGGTGGGGAAGTTCAAAACTAGAGGGCAAAGGTTTAGGGTGAGAGGGGAAATATTTAAAAGGGGTAACTTTTTCATGCAGAGGGTGGTGCGATTATGGAATGAGCCGCCACAGCAAGTGGTGGAGGCTGGTACAATTACAACATTTAAAGGGCGTCTGGATGGGTATATGAATAGGAAGGGTTTATAAGGATATGGGCCAAATGCTGGCAAATGGGACTAGATTAATTTAGGATATCTGGTTGGCATGGACAAATTGAACTGAAGGGTCTGTTTCCATGTTATACATCTCTATGACTATGACTCTTACTGCATCTGACCTGCATGCGACTGTGCTGTTATTTGCTTGACTCATAAACACCTTCTGAAATGGTTGGCCATGCCATTTAGCTCAAGGCCAATTAAGGATGGACAGCAAATTCTAGTCTTGCTACTGATGCCAACATGACATCAATAAATAAAGAAAAATGGGGGAATTTTAAGCTTTTTTTAAAAATCTAATGTCTGAAATGCAGAAGAAAACTTCCCTGTCGTGGGAGGGTAGGTATTGGGATGGGGAGATATCAGTCATGTGGTTTAAGTATTGGAGAAGAGAGGAGGTGTTGAAGTTTCCGAGAATTAGAGAGGGGCCATTGATTCTAATATGGTCTGTCGGTAGACTAAGCATTACCCAACGATGGTACCAGGTCATATCTGATTCTCACTATACCTCGGCATGTTGTATGAGTTTGGTGGATTGTTGGTCACTAGAAGGTAAATTTACTGCACCACCCTCATTGCAGGTTGGGATCTTCAGGGCCAGCTTATGTAGTGTTGTTGAGAAAAAAAAAAACACCTGGTAATCTAAAGAGATGAGAGTCTTCTCTTAAAATCGATGTTGCTTGTTACTAAGAATATGAGGAGACCTAGATGGTAAGTCTATCTCCTTGTTGTACAGAGCAGTTTTCCCATCCAGGCGTTCATAAGTATTGGGTAGAGCTTAACACACTCCTCAGTATTAACCCTTACTGAGACAAACACCTTCTCCAACAAACTTGTTAGTGGGAACTTGGATTTTGGGGGTCCTGGGTCAGAAGTTTGTTTTGCAAGTCCGTGGGAACATCAAGAAATGGATTATCATTTCCACAACAACAACTTGCATTGTGGAGCCTTGTAAAGAATGACACCCAGCCATGTAAGGAGACATTAGGTCAGGTGACCAGAAATATGGTAAGAAGGTAGGTTTTAAGGACAGTTTTAAAGGAGTAAATCAAGTAGAGGGGCAGATAGGTATAGGTAGGATGTTCCAGAGCTTGGCGCCTCAGCAACTGACAACATGACCAATAACGGGTGGAGCAATTAAAATTTGGGATGCACAGAAACCCAAAACTAAAGGAGCACAGGGTGATGAGGCTGGAGGAGGTTACAGAGATAGGGAGAGATGAGGCCGTAGGGAGATTTGCAAACAAGGATAAGAATTTAAAAATGATCACATTGCTTGAACAGGAGTCAGTGTAGGTCAGTGAACACAGGGACTGATGAGGAAATGGAACTAGCTGCAAGTTATGAGCAACGGACTTTTGGATGACCTTATGTTTATGGAGAATAAAATGTAGAAGACCAGCCGGAAATGCATCCTTGCTGGAAGGGGAATACAAAGCAAGGGTAAGACATATGATTTTTACAGATTAAATTGCTAATTTAAACTGTTTCAGCAAACAATACCCAAGAAAAATTGTTGTAGAAAAGATATAAATGGACTGCTCCCGAAGGTTACAGACAGAAAATCAGTATATTATTTAAAAAGCAATGCCAGAGTTGACCTGAGGGAGAATGTAATAGGAGAAATAGAAAAAAACGAGCTTGCATCTTTTAGTGACCTTTTTGTCATTAAAACACTCCAAAGTGCTTTCAGCCAAAGAAGCACTTTTGAAGTGTACTTGCTATTGGAATGTAGGAAATGTAGCGGCTGGTTTGTGCACAGCAACTCCCACAAACTGCAGTGTGATAGAGACCAGATTATCTGGCTTGGTGATGTAGATTGAAGGATAACTATTGGCCAGGGATGACTCCCCTGTTGACTTGCCGCAGATGCTGTCCAGTAGCTATGTTCTTTAAGCCTTGACCAGCTCGGTCCGTAGTGGTGATGCTGAGCCACTCTTTGTGATAGACATTGATGCCTCCCCCCAGGGTACTTTACATGCCATTGCCCCCCGTGGTGCTTCCTTCAATTGATGTTCAATATGGAAGGTCGCTGATTCATCAGGATGGTGGGGGGTGGGTGGGGAGTAGAGGAGAACGAGGGGTAGGGGTTGCTGTAGGTGGTAATCTGCAAGAGGTGTCCTCATCCATATTTCACCTGATGCTATGAGACTTCATGTTGAGGATTTCCAGGCCATCTATATACCACTGTGCTGCTGGATCTGTCTTGTCAGTGGGACAGGACATAACTGAGGGTGGTGATGGTGCTGTCTATTAAAGAGACTTGAATTCACAACCTTCTAACTGAGACAAGTGTCCTCCCAATTGAGACAAGGCTCACACTGGTGATTATGGATGACTTTGGAATTTGATGTAAAGAACAAACCACTCCAATAGCCCATAAAATGGCAACGCAGGTGAACTTTGGCTGAATGCCCTCCTGGAGTGACTATATTCCTAAATTCAATCTTATCTCACATAAGACCAGAAGTAGGCCATTCAGGCCATCAAGTCTGCTGTGCCATTCACTGAGGTCTTGGCTGATCAGGTAATCCTCAACTCAAGGTACCACACATTATGGACCCTTGCAGGCCTTGTTGACTCCTTGGTTTCCAATCATCAGGAATGACGGTGGAAGAGAGTTAGTTCACGTATGGGTCAGAAATGTTTTTGTTGTTTGTTAATTGAATTCTGCTATAATTGGTTCATATAGTTGGCTATGTTTCACAAACAGCAGGTAGCAAAGGAATAAAGTTTGTTTTGTTTTCATAGCGAGAAATAGAACTATAAGAAACTACGATTGATTTTCTTATAGAATATCAATGTATCTAAGTATATATATTCTACAATAATGCTGATACTTAATGCACAGGATGAGTGTACGTCTGATATGTTTATTCATATGAGCGATTGTAATCATTATCCATTTTATCTCATTATTTCAGGGATTTAATTCAATGGCATTGAGGTAAGTGAAATAAATTTTAATATAATTCACCGGAATTAATTGAATTTATATAAATCTTCACTATGTAAACAACAATGCGATTACTTTGTTTTTTAACTTTAGACATTTTTGTTCTTTAACGTCCTATGCCATATGTTAGGTTTTTTTTAAAATAGAGCCATCAGCTTGGCTCAGTGGCCACATTCTGAATTCTGGATCTGACTTAAGAACATTTTTGTCTATGGGAAAGATGCTAAATAAATGCAAATTTTTTATTGTTGTTGTATCAGGGTGTTGGGAGTTAGCTCCATGTTGGCACTTCAGCACAGTCCCCAAAGAGTGTTACATTGTTAATAAGCTATCTTTCAGATCAGATATTTAAATGAGCTGCCAATGAGGTGGACATGAGAGTGCAGTGGTATGATATAAAGGGGACCAGAGAGTTTGTAACATATCCTGGCTAATGTTTTTCCCTAACTAGCCCCATCAAAGTAGATTAAATTGTGGTTTATCAGATTACTGTTAATAGGAACTTGTTGTGTACAGTTTGGCTGCTATAGTTTTCCATCTGACAATACCAATTGCATTTCAAAGTAATTTATTGGCTACAAGCTACAATGGAGCTTTTATAAAACAGGCACAATATAAATGCACATTCTTTATTTGATTAATGAAGAACTGAAAATCTCCTCCAATTATGTAAAATACTCATTACAATCGCTTAAGCAAATAGGTTCTTCCTGAGGTGTTTTAAATGCCTGTTAAAATATTGTAACTTCCTGAATGACAAATGAGACTTATGCTGGGGATCACCACTTGTGCACTAGCTATTGCACTGCCATTTTACTCACATTCATCAAAATGGAAATGATGATGATCGTGGTATGGAGAATGTGGAACAGGAAATTCTGGCAGTCATCTATAACTGTTGTGCATCTGGAAAATATCTGTGACTATGATGAAGCAGTCACTCTGTCAAATTTAGCTTTGCTGCTTCTCGCTATCTGCTGTGCCAATAAATAATTGTGCATAACTATAAATAGTCCATTAAATGAGAAACTGAGTGTGCATAAATGATCCATTAAATAAGTAACTGACTGCATGTATAAATAATCCATAAACTGAGTAATTGAGTTTACATTCAGGACATTATCCATGGATCTGAGTGTATGCATAAACACTCCATTTACTAAGCACCTGGACAAATCTAAAATTCACCCCATTAAGCACGACTATCAGACAGGAAATGGATGGTCATTTGGAAAATTTTCTGAAAACAGTACCATTTGACCTCTGAGTGTTTAGGATTGCACCATTAACCAAGAAGTGAACGTGTGTTTAGTCATCTAGAGTGTGCACATAGTCACTTCATTAATCAAGTATCTTAATGTATGTTTGATCAGCCCTTTACAAATTTCAGGCCTTCCCAATATTCTCTCTGTTTCAGCATTATTTGTCATCTTGTATGCTGGCCCTGCATCTTATGTCAGGAATGCTCACTCAATATCCATTTCGAATCATTCAATTACATAACCTGATGGTGTAGCAATAACTTCCCTATGTGATTTGCGCTGGAGGTTTGTATATTTTGCACTAGTCCTCATAAGCGCTTTCCCAGTATTGCAATTTCCTGTCCCACTGGAGATTGGAACCTGATTTCTAATCCATGACTCTGTTTCCTGGTGGTGTTGGTTGAGGAGCAAAGTATTGGCTAAGATATCAAAAGAATTCATCAGCTATTCTTTCACGAGTACCATCAGGACTTTGCTGAAAATAATTTCAAAAAGTCATTGGATCAAAGACTAGATCTAGTCATCCACTGAAAGCCTTAGCTAAGCTTACAAATAGCACACATGGAAGGAGCAGCAAAGATGATTTTGACAGGGGCAGGAGGAGGGAATTGAAGATTGGAGTAGTGAAGTAATAGTAGATTTCATCTCCCAATTACTGTTTTTTTTCTACTGCTATTCCTTCCAATTTTGGGTAGGATCTTTTGAGAGTAGTTCCTCTAATGAATCAATGGACTTTTAATATTTCAGTTCCAAGTATATTTGAGTAGTTGCAGTCCAGGGATTGGTCCAGCTCTGTTTTGAACTTCAGCCTTAGCTGCAGGCTGGCTTTTATTTCATTGTAGATTCTTACATTTTAATTGTATCAGCTCATTACATTTGTCTGTCTGCCAATCATTATAACTGGCTCATTTTCCAGAATAATTCTTCATATTCCCTTCTGTAAATCTGCTTCATTTATTTATATTGTGCACTGAATGCATTTTAATGTAGCTTACCTTTGTTCTTTAGAATAAAAGCAGCATCTGAACCACTAGCCCCACAGCCACCACCGCCTGATGTCAACAGAATAACAGCGGATAAGATAAACTGGGTACAGAAACAGTATGAAGTCGTTTCCCAACTCGAGAGGGATCGGGACATAATAGCAACTGTGTGTAAGTACAACCCTGTTCCTCTTGTGTACTTCACTGTGACACTTGTTAAATTGCATTGAGGCTTTCTTATAAAAGTGTGGATCTATTTAAAATTATAACAATTCAGCATTCAGCTTACATAGTCCACTGCACCAAAGACCTCAGGGTCATAAATCTGTGGCAGTTCCACTCCAGTCTAGCCGTGAGTCTGGCTAAACTGTAGTGATGGGTCGCAAATGAAGCTGGGAACTGGCCTTTCTCTGGAGTTCCTACTGGGGCCTGTTGCAGTGGAAGCCAAACAGGTTTAAGATGTGGGATTGCCAGGGGGTAGGGGTGGAGACAGACGTTGAGCTGTTGTGAGAAGTGGAAGCATACATCCTGGGGGAGCCACCTGGACATACAGGCCTGGGATTTCACTCCGATCTGAAGGTGCAAAAGGTTGACAGTTACTTTTCATTCCTTTACTAAGATGTTGAGAAAAATCCCATCCTCTTTCTGGGGTAGGAAGTCAGTCACTTCCTATTTGTCCCCTTACCCCAAATTTGGCATATTATTCCATACTTTGGGGCCTTTTGATGCCATTGGATTGCCTGAGATATTCCCACAAATGGTCTGGGCAGCTATTAAGTGACCCACCCCGTCCCAGCTTGGTGACCAGTTTGTGGCCTCACCTTCATTAAGAGGTGTACCTCCTCCTTAACATTCCTAACTCAAGGATGAGGAAAGAACTTCACAGATCAGAGCTGTGATCCTCTCTAACGTTGCTTTATCCACAGATGGACAGACACCGACTTTGGATGTGGAGACTGCTCATCGCAGTGTCATTCTGTCAGGCGATAAGAGGGTCGCGACTGGGACCCAGTACAGACAGCCCTATCCTGCTAACCGCAAGAGATTTGACGCCTGGGGTCAGGTGCTGTGCTCCGAGGGAGTCAACAGTGGCCGCTGTTACTGGGAGGTGGAGATTGCCGGAGTCCGTGGCAAATGGGCAATTGGGGTCTGTTACGGTAGCGTAAAGCGAAAGGGTCGGGATAAAGAAAGTGTGCTGGGGGAGAGCAGTAAGTCATGGATTGTGTGCTCCGAGAGTAATAATAATTTGTGGAGTTACTTATCAAGGTCCAGCTCTGTTTCAGCCCAGCACGATGGTAATACCACAGACCTAGCTGTCCGAATATCCTCTAAGGTGGGAGTGTTTGTGGATTTTGATGCTGGAATAATCTCCTTTTACAGTGTATCAGGCAACAAGCTAAGCCTGATATGTACTTTCCAGCAACAGTCATTCTCAGAGACTCTCTACCCAGCTCTGAGAGTTAGTGATTGGAACACGTCTCTGACTCTGTGCTCTCTCAGCTGATTCCTTTTTCGTCTTTTTTTAAGCTTTTATTCTTTGAATAGTTCCCCCACAAAAAGGAAGAACATCAGTTGGAATGAACCAAAGTTGCTCCTGTTAACATTATAACCCCAAAATATCTTGCTAAATTCTTCTGGACTAGTTCACTGACTACTTAAAGTAGGTTCCTTCTACCTAGAAAGCCACAGCTGAGACCTTCACCCAGCAATCAATAATGCTCCGGGAAAAGTTAGAGAAGAAATTAGGAAAATATCCAAAAATGGTGTTTGTTCAAGAAACAAAATCCAGCTAAATATCCCTGCTTCGACAGAAAGAAGTGCACAAATGGGGTTGAAATTTGTTTTGGGTGGCAGTGAAGAATAAGCATTAATTAAATACTGTCACTCCACCACCAGTTTTCTATTCCGTTAACTTCTTCCATTTTGTACAGACAAGACAGAGTGGAGATTGCCCAGAGAATATGAGTGTTGCTTTGGACTCTCATTGCCACAAATTTTAGTCGCAAATTAAGTACTGTTTTCTGTAGCTTGAAGAGGGACTCAAAATACCACCAGCAATGTCATCTTCCTGTTGAATTCCTCTTTTCTGTCACTATTCTTATTCAGCCAGTCTCAGTTTCTATTACACTTGGAATGTGGGTTCTTTTTGATGCTGACTATATTGAAGAAGGTTTTTTATGCACTGTTATTTATCTAGTTTAAAAGGTTTCATCTAGCTTTCATTTTTTTCTCATTCAGAGGGCTGGGGTAGACTCGATGGGTCACATGTCTTCCTCTATGGTTCTATATCCAGAAATACAGTTACACACAATTGTATTTTTTTTTCATTTTCAAATTTCCCATTTTTTGTTACTATTAACCAGCACCAGAAAACACTAGTGTTTTCCAGTTGATTTATTTACATGCAGAACCTGTTAAGGGCAATGCAGACCATAAGGTGAGGGAAAGGCACCCTGTCTCTGTGCTTTGTTAATTCCGTGATAGGTCCCGCTTGAAAACAGCAAATTGGACCCAAAATTGGCCATGAAAGGAAGTGGAGGGACAGCTGAAGTGTTTGTGACTGGAGGCTGATAAAAGTGGGGTTTATAGACACTTGCCATTAACTCTGTTTCTCCCTCCACAGATGCTGTGAGACCTGCTGAGTTTCTCCAACATTTTCCGTTTTTGTTCCACATTTCAAGCTGATATTATTTCAGAGTTAGTTTGAGGAGACAAAAATTAGCCATGTGGTTCCTATTAGGGGAGAGGTCTGCAAGACTGTTAAATTTTGGTACCATTAGGATATGTTGGTGATTTTATTCAGTAGACATAACAGGAAAGTCCTAGTTTGATCATATATGTGTGCTATTTTAGTAGATTTCAACTGGATCACATTCAATAAAAACCAAAGTTGGCCTCAGTGCCCAGAGATGGAAAACGATAAGGCATCTCGGACTGAGACCTGGTTCTGTGAACGTTGTTAAACAGGATTAGCAAGTCAGTGTTGCTACATCTCACATATTAAAAATCCTCCTGATACTAATATAGACACTTGAGAGAGCTACTGGGAAATGATTTATGGAAACAGTCTCTGCAAGGAGCCAGCACATAAGGCTGAGGAGGTAAACTTTGAAGCAAAAAGATTAAATTCTTCAACCAAATATAATGACTGCTCAGGCACTGGGTTAATACTGGGTACATTGATAGAAACCTTCTGGCTGTATTCACTGAGCGAAGGGGAGCAAAACAATGTTATTTTAACCCACTTAGGGGAACACTGGGGATTGATATTTAGATTTACTTTATTGTGCAAAAGAAATTGTGAGGCATTCTGTCAATTGAACAGCAGAGGGTAGTGTTGCCTTTGTAAAAGGATGTTGTAACATTCAATATTGCTGATTCCCCCTGAATTACACAGAGTAATAGTCACTGAGACAGCTGGGAAGAGCAACCAAGCTGAATGGCAAGGTGGGATTTTCCACTCTTTTTCCTGCCTCATCCCCTGAAATAAATTAGGTTCTACCTAAATGCAGGGTATATGCTAGGCAGCAGCAGTATTCCCATTTGAAAGGAAGCATTAACCTTTCTGAGTTGGGAAGGCCCTGTGCCACTTCTGTATGTCATCAGAGAAAAATTCGAATGATGATCTCCTGGGATATTAGGGAATCCAGAATACGTTGTAAAAATTGAGCGCATGGATTTGGCACTTCAAGCTCCAGTGATTTTGTTTGTAATTACTGTGTTGAGTTTATTATGGAAAAACAATGAAGGTATTACAGAGTTTTGGGCTGCACCAGCTGCTTTCAATTCCATATAAGTCACATAACTCCAGCACCATAAATACTGATTCATATGACTAACATCCCTTGCTGTTTTTAACCATGTTTATGGCTTGGGTCAACACCTCAGGTTTAAGCTTCAAACTGAAAAATTGAACCTGTTGATCTGCTCTGTATTAACTTTATCTTTTGTCCTGCTGTCAGAAGGATGTACAGTGCTGTTCCAGCATAAAACTTTCAATCTTGCCTTTCTGACTAAAACCATTCATAAGCTGTCAAACTTTGCACATTTCCAATATCTGCATTACATTTTAGAAGATATTTTTCATCTAATTTCATGTTCCAAAGATCAACAGAAAGACTAGGCTTTCCTCACATCGAAAACTTCAGCTGTGATGAAGAGTCATCTAAGCTCGAAACATTAGCTTGCTTTCTCTTCATAGATGCCTGACCCGCCGTAATCTCCAGCATTTTTTGTTTTCAGTACAGATTCCAGCATCTGCACTAATTTTCCCCACATTGATGTTGGTTAGAGCCAAACCCAGATGAAAATCTAGTGAGAGATTGACCCACTGCACCGAGGATTTGTCCCAAAATAATTACTGGTGCTTTAAATGTTGTTTGGACAACCTGAATGGAGTTTGGGTGGTTTGTTGTTCCATATGTTATATGAGCAGTAATGAATTGGCTCTTGTAACATATT
>NW_025968294.1:0-25000 GCF_021869965.1 Rhincodon typus
GGAATGCTTTAAGCAGTAAGGACTATACATGTATATTTCCTGTGTAATGCTAAGACATCTATTACTGAAAACTGCATTTTAAAAAGTTCATGTCTGTCTCTTCTGTTTCTAAGGTGGATTGAATGAAACCAAGTTAAAATAATTTAATTTGTTAAATTGATTCAGCAGACTACAAATCTTATTGGTAGATCAGTTGGTGTGACTAATACAGTAGTGACCTTACAAGTCTGTTTTTGTCCTTGGGCAGCTCACAAACCAAACTAACAGGCACATTCTGTGTGTGACACTTTAGATCTAGATTCCCTACAGTGTGGAAACAGGCCCTTTGGCCCAACAAGTCTACACCAACCCTCAGAGCATCCCCCTCAGACCCATCCCCCTATAACCCACCTAATGTAGACATCTCCGAACACTATGGGCAATTTAGCATGGCCAATCCACCTAGCCTGCACATCTGTGGGAGGAAACTGGAGCACCTGGAGGAAACCAACGCAGACACGGGGAGATTGTGCAAACTCCACACAGACAGTCGCCCAAGGGTGGAATGAAAACCGGGTTCCTAGCGCTGAGAGGCAGCAGTGCTAACTACTGAGCCAGAATGTCAATATCAAAAGGTAGAGGAAGTTCACCAGTTTCTGGGTGTTCAGATATACGGGGAAATTGGAGAACCTGGACTGGCCTGGACCCAAAACGGTAACTCTGCCTTTCTCTCCACAAATGCTGCCACACCTGCTGAGTTCCTTCAGCGAATTCTATTTTTCTTTCAGATTTCCGGAGTGCACAGTTCTTTATTTTATATTAATTAATGGGAAGCCAAATCAAGGTAAATTATGAGGCAACACAAGGGAGATTGTGATTGACTGAATGGCTGCACAGGAGGTAGCACAGACTGTTGGCTAAACAGCATTCTACCCTGCCCCAGTAACCCTGCATTCCCCACGCTTAACCCACCTAGCCTACACAACTCTGGATACCATGGGCAGTTTAGCATGGCCAATTCAGCTGAGCTGCACATCTTTGGACTGTGGGAGGAAACCGGAGCACCCAGAGGAAATACACACTGACACAGGGAGAATGTGCAAACCCCACATAGACAGTCACCTGAATTGAACCAGAGTCCCTGGTGCTGTGAGGTACCCTCCAGCAAAATTTCTAATGATATCACATGTTGGTGGTGGTGGTGTGGAGGTGGCGATGTGATGTTTCAGACTCTGATGGGTCTTCTAGAGTTAAAGAAAGATCATGCGTATTTCCTCCCCTTGTATTAAGATCAGGATATTCTCCCTGAATTTCAGTTACATAGCCACTCTTCATGTTCAAGCCTACAAAGTGAGTGACAGCAACTAAGTTGGCTTAGTGAAAGTTGAAGGAAGGGATGAGAATCTCAGTTAACTAATACAATCCTCACTATCAGTGTGCAGTTTATAATCTAAACCATCTCAGAACAGAAAAGGAGAATTTTCAAGATCAACAATGCCGAATCACAAAAAAAAAATTCAACCTCACCACCCTGGCTTCTCACTGCAACCCTCAATCCCTCGTCTCTGCAGAAACAAGATCAAATTGTTTCAAGGTTTCAATTTAAATGTGCTTTTCTGACAATGTAGTCCACAACTTTTATTTCTAAAGAATTTAATTTTTAAACAGCCCCGGTACTTCAACTTTCACTGAAAGCAAACGCTAACATTTCATTGAATCAGTTGCTTTTTACAAACTAAAATTGAAATTGCTTCACTTCAACCAAACCAGTTCACCGTTACTGTTCTTTAAAAGCTCTATTGAGACATTTTTGTTATGCTCAACATTTATGTCATTTCAGGGACTCAAGTTTACATACCGGGTCGCCCTCCACCACGTCTCCATTGTGGTTCTTGATGACCATGACAAGCTGAGCCTGGAAGGTGATTATTAGAACAGGTCCCTGCTCCATCATTTTCCCCATAGCCAGCTGCAATCAGAGAGAAAAAGTGTGTTGGTCAGCAAGAAATGCTCCTCTCTTTTACAGACCCATAGGCCATCAACACATTCCCTTTTACAAGGAAGCTTCTCTTAACAGTTCAATTCAAATAATAGTTTATGCAAGCCAATTGAAGCAGGTTCCCTTGGTTATGTGGCATGGAATCCATTTTCATTGCACTAATATCAGAATGGATGAATCAATCAGTAAAAGGAAATTTGCTTTTGTGATTGCAAAGCCTAACTAACAGTGCTCTACACAGAGTTCAGATGATGATGCACAATTTACAATGTCACTCCTGTTATGATTTTCTGACTTTCTACTATCTCAGTTGATTAAAGCTTACAGACAGAAGTCTTGGACTTAATTCCAAGTCTGTATCAAATTAGCAGACCTCAGCTGGGCCAGGATTTCCCTTTGGAACATAGAAGGGAAAGAAAAATCAGCCAGAGTTGCTGCTGATCATCATTCAATGATGTAGTAAAGTGCAGTGCATTGCATGAGATAAATGACATGATTTGTCAAAGCAAACAGTGCCTGTTGAGATTGAATGCCTTAAATTCACTAACAGGAAGCATGAGTGTGAAATTGCTGGAAGATCCATGTAACCATACCCAGTTAGTGCTATTGCCTTCAGGAGTAGCAGATTACAGTCAAAAATATTGTTAGGCAAAAGCCAGAAGTTTAGGACTGAAAAATAACAAAAATTGGCAAGGTGCAATGAGAATCTTGAAGAGTTAATGGCTGCAAACATGAGTAAGATACTAGGGATGAGCTGAGGGCAGAAATAGAAACATCATGCGTAAACATATGATCATTCCAACTTTACATTTCAATGGAGAATTTCAAAGGACATGATATGAACCCAAATGCCAGTGTTGATTTAGGTATTTTCTTGCTGCTTTGAAGTTTGAGACATTGTAGAACTTACAGCCCAGAGATCCAAGTGTCAGACAATAAGAACTTAATATTCAGTTTTAGGAGTTCATCCCAAAAAAAAAGGCAAGTTCTCAACATTCAATGAAACATGAGGTTTGTCACTAATGTCACCCATTCTTGTACTGTGAATGAAGTTTAATTGTTACTGTTCCATTTTGTAACAGAAAATGTCAATTAAAATGCCAACATTATTTAAACCAGCCAAGTGTTGGACTAAGGCTGACAGCACTGGAATAGAACATTGGGAAATAATAAGAACAAGAATCTGGAGCAGACTATTCACCCTCTCAAGTCTGCTCTGCCATTTAATGAGATCATAGCTGATCCGATCAAAATTTCAAATCCACACTCTCGCCACCCCAATAACTGCATCCCCCCCACCCTCACCGCTTACCAAGAATACATCTCTGTCTTAAAAATATTCAAAGACTTTGCTTCCACCAGCTTTTAGGGAAGAGAGTTCCAAAGACTTTTTATAATGCTCTGAAGGGAAAGAAGTTTACTTCATTTTTTTTAAATGAGCGGCCTTTTATTCTTAAAGTGACCCCCAGTTCTAGATTTTCCCATAAGATGAAACATTTTCTGCACATCAAGCCTGTTAATATTCCTTTGAAACATTTAATATTCTATCGAGTCACCTTACTCATCTAAACTCCAGCTATACAAGCTGAGTTTGTCTAATTCTTCCTCAAAGGAAATCGCCCATTTCAGGTGGGCAGGGTAAACCTGCTGTGAAATTATGTCAATGAATAAGGTGTGCAATGCTACACACAGTACTCCAAATCCATGCTCACCAGTGTCTTGTATAACTGAAACATAACCTTCCTACACTTGCATTCAATTTCCCTTGAAATAAAAGATAGAATTTTATCAGCTTTCCTAAATGCTTGCCATCCCTGCATACTAAACTTTTGCGATAAATGCACAAGAACACCCAGATCCCACTCATTTCAGAGCTCTATAATCTCTCACTTTTGATAGAATCATACTGTACAAAACAGGTTCTACAGTCCATCAAGTCTGCACCAAAGAAAAAACTACTCTAAATCTATACTAGTTCTACTTTCTAGCACTTGGTCCATAACCTTGAATGTCATGACATTAAGTGTTCAACCAAGTACCTTTTAAAGGTTAATATTTCAGGCTAGGTTTCTCTCGTTCTCTACATTTGTCCTTCTTTATTAACTTTTGAATATACTTGGCTGTTTTTAAAATTTTATCTAATCTTCTAACCTGCCACCTGTCTTTTCAAATGATATGCTTTCTCTTTAAGACTGATACCATTTTTAACCTTTCCAGTTATGAATGATGGATCCATTCCTGAGAAATTTCTTACTTAGGGAATGTACCTATTTATTCTGAAAAATCTGTCAACTTAGATGTTGGCCATTGCTTCTCAACTGACATTTGTTTAAACCTAATTGGCCTATTTACTTTAGCCAACTCTGCTTCCATGCCCTCAATTTCCCTTATTTAAATTTTTTAAAACAGCTTCGGACCCATTCCTCTCCCCCAAACTGAATGCTTTTCCATCATATTACAATCACTACTACTAAGAGGCATCTTCAATATGTTATGACACTGAGACAGCTGAACTATATCGGCCTTCTGCTATGGTACTCAATACACAGTTAAATTAACCCTTCAAAGACCCTCAATAGTTACTTCAATGATTGGTAACCAGACTTTTTTTGAATAACCGATCCCAGAATTCACCAGTAATTAAAATCTAGACACCAGTTTTGTATCTTAAACAAAAGACTTAATTTACTAAACAGACAATAACTTTAGCAGAGAAAAATTATAACAAGGTAATCAAAGTCAAAGACAGAAATTGCTGGAGAAACTCAGGTATGTTTTCACCCTACAGATGCTGACAGAGTTAAAATTTCAACCTCAGTGGCTCTTCATCAGATGCTATGCACATTCAGATCGAGTCTTTAGTTTTATCCTTTTATAAATTTTTGTCTTATGTTAGTTTGCTCTTAGAATTGTACTCTGTCTTCTTCCTTGTCGAGGTCTGCTTATCACTGCCTGTATAAATCCATTTCTCTTGAGCCTCATTTCCACTCGCTGATTTGCAATCTTTCCAAATTTGATCTTGTCCCCACTGTTTAGTTTAAAATCATTTTTTACTTCCATAGTTATGCAGCTTGCAAGAAAACTAGCCTTAGAACAGTTCAAATTAACACTGTCCCATCAGCACAGATCCCACTTCCCCAGAATTGGTGTCAGTGTTCCATATACTGGAACTCATTGCTCCCACACCAATCTTAGAGCCACACATTCATCTCTCCAGCCTAATATGACCAATTTGCACCTTGCTCCATAATAATCTAGGAATTATTGCCTTTGAGGTTCTGCTTTGTAATTAGCGCATAGCTCCTCATACTGATTATGCAGAACCTCCTTTGTTGCTACCTAAATGGATCAGGAAACTGAACTCTTAAACAACTTCAACTCTCTATTGAGAGTCACATACAGTGCTAAATAATGACTAGTTGCGTTTATACATTCCTACCACAAAGCCTAGCTGACGCAGTTACAAATGAACCAGTTTCAACTACTTTTTCAATTAAGCCTAACTCCTCTTCTGCAGACCTTGTTAAAACACTGCTTGTAGATTGCAGTTAAATTCTAAATGTAAACAAAATTAGCTTTGTATGAAACATATAATTCTTTATCCACTGACTGCCAGCATTCAGTCCGAGGTGAAACGGAGCTGCCAAGGTGCATTTGTATGCTTCTAAAACAAGGTTTCACTGGCGCAGTTCAAGGATACAAGCAATGGGTGGCAGCGAAAATTCGACTTGTTCCCTTCCCTATGATTGTTTATGATGGAGTTTTGCGTAAAAAGTGCTTTACTATGTCCAACTACATTTCTTATGTTCTTATCATCATGACTGAAGCCCAATGTGTCCTCAGTTTATTGCTACAAAAGAGGTGGGTGGAAATTTTACAAAAGGTTTACATTTATCCAGTGTTTATCTCATATTCAGCAAATCTCTCAAAGTACATCACAAAGGATAAAAATGTACTTTCAAATGCAATGATTATTGTTATGAAAGAAAATATGGAATGGCAAGATCCCATAACAATCATTAATTAAATAGTTTTTGGTGGTGTTGGTGGAGAACGGAACACTGGCCAGAGCAGCACCATGCCACTTAAAAATTTTACCAGATTCTAATAACTGATAATGCAAATTCTCTCAGTACTGATCAAGTACCAAGCTAGATTACATTCTCAACTTCTGGAATCTGGCTTGAAGCTTGAAGCCATAACCTTCCTACTCAAAAGGCATTAGGGCTACTAACTCAGCCAGGTGGCATTTACCTTTGCACATATTGAAGAAAAAAGACAGCCCACCGTCATCCTTGATAACTAGGTGTAGAGCTGGATGAACACAGCAGGCCAAGCAGCATCAGAGGAGCAGGAAGGCTGACGTTTCGGGCCTAGACCGGAAATGTCAGCTTTTCTGCTCCTCTGATGCTGCTTGGCCTGCTATGTTCATCCAGCTCTACACCTCGTTATCTCAGATTCTCCAACATCTGCAGTGCCTACTACCACCGTCATCCTTAATGCCTTTTACAGATAGGTGGGCACCATGGGCGCTTGAGTGCATTATTTCCCCCTCCAACTCCATATTAATTTAATTTAAAGTAGTTTAGTTTGTAAAATGTTTAGAATAGATCAAGGAGTTCTTATAAGAAAGGTACTACTCTTTATTTGTTTCCCAAATCAGTTCTTTCATGGCTTAGTGACCTTCATCGTCTAATTCACTGCTTAATGACATTTTGTGTCAACCGACAACAGGTGGACTGCAGTGGTTCAAGAAGGCAGCTCACCACCATCTTCTCAATGGCAACCAGGGACAGGCAGTAAATGCTGGCCAGCCAGTAATGCCACATTCCACAAATGAATAAAAACATGTCATTCACAATGAAACCAGTATTGAGAGCTTTTTCTAATGAGACTGAAAGATACTACACATGGTCTCACAGCTGAATTATGTGAATGCAACGTCCTCTGGCATGAGACTTATCAAAGACAACTAATATATTTAGTTATAGTGGGAACTGCCGATGCTAGAGAATCTGAGATAACAAGGTGTAGAGCTGGATGAACACAGCAGGCCAAGCAGCATCAGAGGAGCAGGAAAGCTGACGTTTCCGGTCTAGACCCGAAACGTCAGTTTTCCTGCTCGGCCTGCTGTGTTCATCCAGCCCTACACCTTGTTATCTAATATATTTAGTTAATAGACAATTGAAACATTCCAGATAAAAACCAAAAGAATTGCAGATGCTGTAAATCAGGAACAAAAACAAAGTTGCTGGAAAAGCTCAGCAGGTCTGGCAGCATCTGTGAAGGAGAAAACAGAGTTCACATTTTGGGTCTGGTGACCCTTCCTCAGAAAATAAACATTCAGTTTTGTTTCTCTCCTCTGGGGTTTCCCCTGCATCCCACTGAGCCACTCCCCCCTATCCTTTACAGACACATCCACACACCATGCTGTGTCTCAGAAGGAAGTAAGGACAAGAGAAAAAAAAACACTCTATCCCTCAATCAATGTAAACAGACATTGCTAGAAACCATTGATTTTAAAAAAGCAGAGGTTAAAATTATATACATGCTCGTCGAGCATTGGGTTTGGTTGCAAATGTTTCATCATCCTGGTAGGTAACATCATCAGTGCACCTCCGGTGAAACTTTGGTGTACTGTCCCGTTTGTTATTTATATGCCTCAGTTTTTTGGGGTGTTTGGTATCACTTCCAGTTCTATTTCTCCATGTTTTGTACACAGGGTCTAATTCAAATGTGTTTGTTGATGGAGTTCCTGTTAGAATAGCAGGCCTCCAGGAATTCCTTGGCATGTCTCTGTTTGGCTTGTGCGATTATGGATGTGTTTTCCCATTCAAATTTGTGTCCCTCATTGTTAGTGTAGTGAGACAAGTGAGAATTGGTCATGTCTCTTGGTGGCCAGTTAGTGATTGTGTATCCATACTGTCAGTTTCCTTCTGGTATGGCCTATGTAGTGTTAACTCTCAGTCCTTGCATGGTATTTTGTATATTACACCGGTTTTGCTGGTTTTGGGTATGGGATCATTTATGTTCGGCAGTAGCTATCGTAGGATGGTTGTTGGTTTGTCGGCCACCTTGATACCTACGGGTCTGAGTAGTCTTGTGGTCATCTCTGAAATGTCCTCAAATCTTCTCGAAAATGGACACCCACAAAGCACAATCCGCCGTTACCTCCGAGACAGACCACAACACGACCAGACTCAAAATTCACCCTACTGTACGTCAAGGGCATTTCAGAGATGACCACAAGACTACTAAGACCCCTAGGTATCAGGGTAGCCCACAAACCACCCTACGACAGCTACTGACAAACGTAAAGGATCCCATACCCAAAACCGGTGTAATGTACAAAATACTGTGCAAGGAGTGTGAGAAACACTCCATAGGCCAAACCGGAAGGAAACTGACAATATGGATACACGAACACCAACTAGCCACCAAGAGAAATGACTATTTCTCACCTGTTTCACTACACACAGACAAAGAGGGATATGAATTCGACTGGGACAACACATCGATAATCGCACAAGCCAAACAAAGACACGCCAGGGAATTCCTAGAGGCCTGCTATTCTGACCAGAACTCCATCAACAAACATTGAATTACACCGTGTACAAACCACTGAGAAACAGAATCAGAAGTGGTACCAAACACCCAACAAACTGAGGCATATAAATAACAAGCAGGACAGAACACCAATGCTTCACCGGAGGTGCACTGATGATATTACCTAGCAGGGAACGATATGTTTGCAACCAAACCCACCAACTCGGCGAGCATGTCTACAATCTCCTCCACAACCCGAACTACAAATCTTCTCAAAAACTTTAAGCAGAGGTTAAATTACAGCTGAAGACGCTTCACCAGTAAACATTCATTAAACTATTAATCTCTCTCTTTTCAGGGGGTGATGAACCAGAAATGTGTGTCCATTTCAGGTTCCGTTTCTCTTGGTAGCTAATACCCACTTCTGTATAGAGGGGTCTCGGACCTGCTGATTGTAATTCCCACTAATGCAGATTCTTAACTCAATGATCGTGGTGTTTAGACGTACATTCTCATTAATATTAACTGCACTGACAAATAAAAAAACATTAGTAGGGATTCATTAAGAGCATATAGATTCTTCAAACATCTACCAGCTTCAGAAAGCTTGTTCAAAACTATCAATAATTCACTACATAATGACGTCAAGAGTTTCTGGAAACTTGCATGCAAAACATTTCAGAACATAGACTATCTTTTGACAAATTACTGATAAGCTCATTATCAAAGATGAATGTTGTGATCACTTCTCTATATTGTTGATGTTATTCAGTAATTTGGATGCAAAGTATACTTAGAATGGGGCTACTAAATAAACTGCTAAGGGCTGAAAATTCTTAAATCACAGTTAGATGTTTGCAGATGGATTCCTTTTACTCAATGCAATAAGCCTTGCTACGAAAGAAGACATGAAGGGCACTTTGCTGTTTCTTCATTTTTATTTTAAAAGTTAAATTCAAATACAGGTAAAGTTCAGGTCTGTATCTAAATAATTCTTGGCAGTTCTGGCTGTATAATGCAACATTTCTCCTGATCAAAGCGGAGGATCCAGGATCAAAATGTTAGTGAATCTGTAGTAAATAAGGAAAGGAGGACTGATCTGAAATGTTGTTAACAACAGACTGCATTTCTATAGCAGCTCTGACAGGGAAGTATTGCAAGACACACAAGAATAGAACCATACACAAGAATTTGGTTCAGGTGACCATAATGTCTTAAAAGATAGGGTTCAACTTACTTAAAAAGAGCGAGTAAGAGACTTAAAGGGAGATAATTTCACATTTTAGGGCTGAGATTTACAAAGAGCCGTCAATGGCGGTGCAAAGTAATTGGGGAATGCTGAAGCAGAGTTAGAATACAGAATTCTCCAAAGGGACATAGGGCTGGAGGAGATTACAGAGAAGTATTGCTACTGCACATAATCTCTTGATCAGACCCCATCTCTTGTTCCATGTGCAGCTCCGTGCACTTAATCACATATATATTACTGTCCTTGAAAGAGGGCAACAAAGGAGGTTTGGACAGTCAGGAATTTAAACTCAAAGGAAATACTAAGTTTGTTTCATTCATTAGAGAGGAATTTTAGATTGAATAATTCAAGCTTTCTGATATTCTGAATAGGTTATAAAAACGTGTTGGGCAAATTATCCATTATGGCAAGCTATTAAAATCTCAGGTGACAGATTATAACTAAGAAAGATCAGAGTAAGAAGTTATTTTTCTAGCCAGACAACAACTCAGTTATAAAATTAGTTACCATAAAAGAGCAGGCAATATAAATTTCACGTCATTACATATTTTCTGTAGAGCAAAAGAGTTGAAAGGTCGAGTACATGGATAGATCAGAAAGACCCAAGGCTTATGGGCCTTTTCCCTTTTGTAAAATACTCTAAAATAAAAGTCAAGTAATTTTTATGGAGAAAGTGATGCAATTTTGATTTGAGAATAATTAACTGTTTTGTTTGCTGTCATGGCTTCAGGTGGCTTACAATGGCTTGCAGTTGTCTTTTCCTGTGAATAAAACTGGCATTACATCCTTGGTCAAAAAAATGGTGTGAAGGTAAGCCCAGCAACTAAAGACAAGTCAATTTAACCTTAGTAGAGGTGAAGTTTCTAGAAACAATAATTCTGGTCAAAGTTATAGTTACTGGGGCAAATGTGGGTTAATTAAAGATGTGGATTTATTAGAGGAAATTCATGTGTAATTAAAAGTGTGCGATGGAGGAAGAACCAATAGGAGCATTTGAGAGGTAATTCAATTAAAAGTGAACATGCAGGGCCAGAGAGGGAGGGCTGGGGTCTGGCACTTAGTAAATTTCCCTTCAAAGACCCAGGCACGAAAAGATCAAATGGTCTTTGTGAACTTTGGGACAAAGAACAGAATAAGGATTAAACTGTCCCAAGTGATACTTTTGCAAACCTGGAGTTCTCAATTTAATCCCCAGTCATGGATATTTCAAACAGCTTACTGAATTTAAGACACTATAGAGAGAGACCTAGTGATTCAGATACATAATTCTTGGAAATTTGCAAAGATAGACAAGGTGGTTAAGAAGGCATTTAGCATGCTCGCCTTCATTGCTCAGACCTTTGAGGAGTTGGGATGTCATGTTGAGGTTTACAGGACATTGGTTAGACCTCTTCTGGAGCATTGTGTGCAGTTCTGGCTGCCCTGTTATAGGAAAGATATTATTAAACTGGAGACGGTTCAAAAAAAATTTCAGGATGTTGCCACAAATGGAGGGCTCGAGTTATAAAAACAGGATGGATAGACTAGGACTTGTTTCACTGGAGCATAGGAGGTTGAGGAGTGACCTTATAGAGGTTTGTAAAATCATGAGGGGCATAGACAAGGTGAATAGCAAAGGTCTTTTCCCTAAGGTGAGGAGTTCAAAACTAGGGGGCACATTTTTAAAGTGAGGAGAAAGATTTAAAAAGAACATAACTTTTTTTGCATAGAGAATGGTTAGTGCATGGAATTAACTGCCAGAGGAAGTGGTGAATGCAAGAACAGTTAGAATGTTGAAGACACATTTGGATGAGTACATGAATAGGAAAGGTTTGGAGAAATATGGGCCAAACGCAGTAGCTGAGACCATTTTAGTTTGGGACCATGGTCAGCATGGACTAATTGGACCGATGGGTCTATTTCCTTGCTGTATGACTTTATTGTAATTGGAACACCATAACGTTCCAAGAAACTTGCACACAATGTACACTCATTATACTAATCTCCTGTATCTGACAACCTCACTGCCATAGATGTTTAAAATCAGCTTCTAAGAAAAAGTTCAGCAGCATTTGTGGAAAAACAGAACACAGACAGTTAACAGAACGTAGAACATAGCATTGTACAGCACAGTACAGGCCCTTCAGCCCACGATGTTGTGCCGACCTATTATCTTACTAAGATCAATCTACCCTGCATACCCTACATTTTACTATCCTCCATGTGCCTATCCAAGAGTTGCTTAAAAGTCTCTTAATGTTTCAGGGTTAAAACCATTCCTCTAGATTTTGAAAGGGTCTTAGAGCTGAATCATTGACAAACTAATTTCTATTTTGCTGCAGACATTAAGACAAGCTGTGTATATCCAGCCTTTTGTTGTTTTTAAATTTGGTTTCTGCAAGTTGTCCAGCTCTTCATTCTGGTACCAAATTTGCACTTAGGTGTACAGCAAATACAGGACAAAATCTTGAGGCGAAAACAGGAACCGTACTGTAGTAAATGGTTTGTTGTAGAAACAACAGTCTGAATTTTAAGATATTTAGAAGTTCCTGGCAATGTCTTCAAGGTTGAATTTGGATGTACACTCTGAAATCAGCCTCCTCCCAGGGCCCTTTTAAAGCAAAGCATTAATTCTAAGTACCTGAGAAATTAGCCATTAAGGAGATTAAAAGAGAAATGTGACTGCTAAAGAGAATAAAAGTCATTCTCTGAAAGTATATCAGAAGTCTTTAATTTTACTCTTATCCTAATAAATCCCCCATAAGCCAGTAACATAATTGAATTGTTTATTTAAGTAATTAAAATAAAATTAAAATACATGCAAACCTTTTGACATTTCTAGCAAAACATTTTACAAATGAAACTACTCCCTAGGGCAGAGACCTGGCAGTGCCCCAAAAGAAGCAAGAGAAGGAGAGAAGGGAATTAGTGAAGATGCTTGGGGAAAGGGGTAGGGAAAGAGAAAGATGATCACTTTGACAGCTCCCATACAATTCTCAGCATTTGAGAACAGCAATCCTGCAATCCCACGGGACGGAGAGTAGGTGGTTCTCTACTTGTCCTTGAGGAAGGTGCACTATGCAAGAAGCTTCCAGGAAAGGCAAGTACAAGAATGTCTTAAAAATAGGGAGCTCAGATCCTCAAAAACAGAACACACAGAAAACCAAAACAAATGAAACACCACACATGATTCAGCAAATACAGTTACAGTCAATCCAAAAGCTGTAACAAAAATCTGAACACTATAATTGAGCAGGAAATGCATTTTGCATTAGACGGCTCGAGTTGAAGAGCTGTCACTAGCACAGGTATGATGGGCTGATAGATCCTATACTGATGTTTCTAACAATTTGAGATCCAAACTTGTTTCCGTGAGATGCCTGCATGTTTGTTTGTGCAAAACTGCATAGTTTCTTGTTTCTATGTTGCAATTTGTTACACATATTAAATTATTTCGTTAAACATATTCTCCCTGGTTTCCTTATTTACTTTAGTTTGCTTATCATGAATTTGTCCTGTGTTCTGGATTCCTGCGCACAATATATTTTGAACTGTTTGTAACATTAGACTGTTTATTAAGTCTTTCTTTGATTCTTATTTTAGATTTCCGTTTGAAAAGTCTATTCTAACTACTTCAAGTTTCACGGCGACGTAAGATAGAAAATTAGGCAGTTTGGCGGGGCTGGCGATCGAGGAACTTTTTTATATTCATTCATGGGATATGGATGTTGCTGGCTCAGCTAGCCTTTATTGCCAGGTTGCCCTTGAGAAGGGCATGATATACTGCCTTCTGGAAGCACTGCAATCCATTTGGTACAGTTAGAGTCACAATGCCATTAGTGAGAGAATTCCAGGATTTGCCAGCAACACTAATGCAGCAGCGATACACTTCCAAGTCAGGATGGTGAGTGGCTCAAAGAGGAACCTGCAGGGAAACTAGCAATCGAAAGGTTGCTTTTCCAAAACAAAGTATATAGTGGACCGACAACATCGGATTTTTTTCAGTTACTGCTCATGTTTGCTATCGAACTTTGATTTTCTGATTACATTCTTTTTAAAACTTGAACAAATAAATACTGCAAAATGACTACACATCTAATTATTTTGCAAAGAGTGCCAACCTCCTTATTATCCAGGCTTTCTGATTTTGCTGTTGTATCCATAAAGTCTTCTTCTAAAGTTTAAACCCATATTAATCTGCAGTAATTTCAAATTGCTCATAACGCCTTTATAATTTCTTCATTTCTGATTTATCCAGTACAAAGGAAGAAAAAAGTCCTTTCCATACCACAAATTGAAAACATCACAAGTTAACTGGGCTGCAACGGTTCACAAGCTAGATTACACAGGGCCCCATCTTTATCATCACCTGTTTCATTTATCAGGAGTTCAGCTGCATGGAACCTTCTTGAAGTCTTTTCTTTCAATTTCTTTATTCTGTTATTTACTGAAAAGGTAGTTCTGCTATAATGCATGTTTTGTTAATGTGAATTGGCTGTAACGCAGACGCTGTTTGGATAACGCAAACTTTCTATTGTACAGGTATAGCGATTTTCTGTAGCGATTCTGTAACGCAATTTTCTAAGGCAATTTTCTGTAGCACGAGGTCACGCAAGCGCACAACTATCACGTTATAGGAGAACTACCTGTGGTTATAAAAAGGAGAAAGAAAGGATTGGCATTTATACAGTACCTTAAACCCCCTCAGGATGCCGCCAAGTATGTGACAGTCAATACAGTAGTACTTTTGAAGATTTGCCACTATTGTAGTGCTGTCATGTAGGAAATGTGGTAGCCAGGCTGTGGACAGCAAGGTCCCACAAAGACACTGATTATCTGTTTTAATTATGACCAGATAATCAGTTTTAGATGGCAGTTCACAGAGCTGTAGAGCAGAGCAGTTCACTCAGCTCATCATGTCTGTGATAGCTCCCCAAACAAGTAAACTCACTATGTCCTATCTCTTGGCTTCTCCCGTAACCCTGCACATTGTTCCTTTTCAAATAACAATCTAATTCTCTTTCAAATTCTTTGATTAAACTTGCCTCTGTCGCAGTCAGACATTGCAGCCTTAACTAATCACTGCATGACAGAAGTTCTTTTCCCATATCATCTTTGCTTCTTTCAGTAATTACATTAATTCTTTGCCCTCTCATTCTTGATTATTTCATGAGTTGGAACATTTTCTCCTATGTATTCTCATGATTTTGAATATTTCAATCAGATCTCTGCTCAACCTTCTCTTCTTGAAGGAGAACAATCCCAACTTCTCCAATCTACCCTCAAATGAAATTTCTCATCCCTGGAACTACTACTGTCTTCTCTCTAATGCCAGAACTGGAATCAATTTTCCAGCTGTGATTAAACTCCTATCTTATGAAACTTCATCATAATTGCATTGTTCCTATAGTCTAAGGTCCAACTAATATAGCCCGAAATATTGTATGCTTTATTGATCACTCATGCAACCTGTCTTGCTACCTTTAAGATCTTATGCATGTATACACCCAGGTCCATTGCTCCTGCACCCTCCTTAAAGGTGCACCCTTATTAGTTAATGGACAATTATTAGGCTGAAGGTAAAGCAACACGAGGTGCCAGAATTAATGAGAAGTTTATGAATATTTATTCATGTGGAAGCTTTCTTATTGCTTTTACATTGGTCTTAGTTTCTATATTTTGGGACACCCAGGAAGCATCAACTTCAACAGGACTACATCACTAGGCATTCATACTGCAGATTCCATTTGTCTTGGAGTCATAGAATCACAGAGTATGGAAACAGACCCTTTGGCCCAACTTGTCCATGGTGACCAGGTTTCCTAAATTGAACTAGCCCCATTTGCCTGCATTTGGCCCATATACCTCTAAGCCTTTCCTATCCATGTACTTGCCCAAATGTCTTTTAAATGTTTTAACTGTACTTGCTACTACCACTTCCTCTGGCAGCTTGTTCTGCATACACACCACCCTCTGGATGCCCCTTGGATCCTTTTTAAATCTTGCCCCCTCACTTTAAACATATGCCGTCTAATTTTGGACTCCCCTACCCTGGGAAAAGACCTTGGCTATTCAACTTATCTATGCCCCTCTTGATTTTATAAACCTCTATATGGTCACCCCTCAGGTTTTGTACCAGTACTTTCTTCTTTACTGAAGAGGCTGATTCACTCAGGTACATTTCCAGAGGCATTGTAAATCCCTTGCTGATTAATTTAAACAAAATGTCTGATAATAAATGTTGGCAGATTCTGCGGTTTTGGAAATATGTCTATTTAGCTAAATGTAGCCTCTGTCTTCACATGCACATTTACCTTCCAGGTCATCAGTTAGTGTTCTGCAGCTGATCTGCTGCACCCAAATTCAGGAACACGGAGGCTAAATTGTGACAAAACTATGGCTTTAAGATATGTATTTTGTCCTGGTATTTTTTATGAAAAAATGTTGAGGCAGAGGTGTTGCTCAAAGCCGATAAAGTAAACAGCTTGTGAGGCCTTGGCTTTTTTTTTTTTTAAGTTGGAACAATAGAAGCAGTCTGAATAGGTGGGATCAAGCTCCCATAGAACCAGGATTTTTAGTTTCAGCTTTCTGCAGTTGCTGGGGTCACGAAGCTCTTATTCCTCTCTCTGTTACAGCTAAACGCTGGGGTTCTCTTCCTGCTGCTAGAATTGCATGTAAGACAATCTATTTTCCTGAATTTACCTTTGCCAAGGGTGTGCATATGGGATGTTACTATATTGGAAGTTAAATTAGTATACAGACACACAAAATTTGTTAAGCATTTCAATAGTTACAGTTAAGCCGATTCTTATTTTTATTTGGTCTATATTTTAACTGTAGTGTAATAATAAAGCATGTTTTGCTTAAAGTCAATAGTTGAAATGCAATTCCTTACACTTACCTTTAAAATAAGAAAAGTTAGGGTCTAGACAATATTCTTAATATATTTTGAAAGGGGTTGGACTGATCCACAGCAAATTTATGAATATTTTGTTCACAAGTCATTAGTTAGTTAATAGGTGCCTAACTTTCAACTATATGCACCATAGTTTTAGGGCAGCTCAAAGCTTGTTCCTGGAGATCATTTTGCTACCTTGTCTCAGACAACTGAAGACCTTGAGTCAAATGTCCTGAAGTAATAAGTATACCAATGCAGTGACTGAAATAGTAACAGCCATTGTACATAATGTATGACCTGCTCCCAACGCGCTGGTTGTGTTATTAGGAAAATGACAAATGCCCTTAAATGCTCAATCTCAAGGACATAAACAGGGGTTTTTGGAATAAGTTTCAAAATATAGCAGTGAGCACTAAAACAATACTGGTACACAGATAGCGAAGGATAGACAGATTATTTGGTATTTTGACATGCTTCTTCATTGACCTGTTGTGAAAGGCCAACATGAAAATCACTCTTTCAGGATTAACTCACCTGTTATGTATTTCCTGAATTCTGTTTTTGTTGAGAGTCATACTGACGAGACATGCCAGTGCTGAGGAACAGAACATGTTTTTTCAGATGCCAAGTGGTGGCATTAAGCATTTCTAAATCACATACACAGGAATTAGATATAAAGTACCCTATACTTGTGGACCTCCTGTCACACAACGAGGGGGTGAACACTGCTAATTAAGCCAATTACTTACATCAATGTTGTCAATGTCGAGTATTTTGGATCGGAACTGAAGGTTCATGGCTTTGGCTTGCTGGATGGGTTGTGCAAGCTGGCTGTAGGTCTGTTTGTGAGGTAAACAAACAAAATGTTATTGTTAAATACCGAACCACTGAACTGTCTGAAGAGGTCAAGTAAGTTGGAATACACAATGTCTTGGACCTATATGGATATTAAGTTTAATTCTACTCAAGGTTCACACTCCAGCTTGAAATTTTGGAATGGGTTTCTTTATTTGTTTATGGGATGTGCATCGCTGTCATGGCCAGCATTTGTTCCCATCCCTAACTACCCTTGGACTGAGTGGCTTGGTGGGTCATTTCAGAGGGCAATGGACAACCAATAACATCATCATGGATTTGGAGCAACATACTAGTCTGACTAGGTAAGGATAGCAGATTTCATTCACAATAAAATTTATTTAACCAGATGTATTTTTACAACAATTAATGAACAGTTGTTATGGCTGCCATTACTGAGACTAGCTTTATATTTCAGTTTGATTAATTGAACTTAAATTCTACAAGCTATCTTGGTGGTATTTAAAAACATGCCACCAAAGCCCGAATCACCAGTCCAGTGACATCAAACTATGCCGAGATAACATGTTGTAGAGCTGGATGAACACAGCAGGCCAAGCAGCATCAGAGGAGCAGGAAAGCTGACATTTCGGGCCTCGACCAACTATGCCACCATCTTTTTTAAAATGACAAATAAGCACAAAATCAAAATAATGTAAAGTACGGTACTATTTTAGATACCCTGTGCCAGCACCAAATATTCTCAGGTCAGGTGCAGTACAGATTACTTGCAGAATAAAGATTATTGTATTCTGCCCCCAAGTATTAACAGTTCAGATATAATCTACATTAGATACAGAGTAAGACTCCCTCTACGGAGTCCCATCAATATGCCTCAAGTCTAAGCTTTAAGGTAGTCTCTACACCTCCACCAGCAAAATGCCTAATTTTCAAGAAATGTGTAGAACTGCTTCACCCATCCTCAGATCATTGTTTGTACCATCTACCCTTAATGTCCCTCACTATGTTACAATGTGAAACACACAAGCCATATGTTGATTTAGTAATGAGGTAAATGGATATCATAAATATCAGAGCAGAAAGAATCAGTCACACCTCCAAACATTATCAGTAGTTATTTGTGTTATTCAAGAATGCTGATTTACTATGGCTGTTGAATAAAAATTAAATTACTGCACATTTCATTGGGTAGGAAAATGATGAAACACTTCCAGAATACATTGCACGCCATTCAAATGATGCAGCAACATCTTGTGATGTAATGACCTGGTCTCGCTATCACATATTTCACTTACAGCTTTGATACATACATATAGGTAAAAAGCATCTGATTTTTGGCAAGGACAAACATTAATGCATTGGCTGTGAAATAAGCTTCACTCTGTACCCTCCACTGACCAGAGATACAGACTAAGGTCAGCTCATGTAGAACTTCTGAGGACATGAAGAGTGTCTGATCAGTACAGTCAGACAGAAAGGGTTAGTAGATTCCATGGGCAGGAACAGCAGATCAAGGGTTGGGTAGAAAGCAGCCTGAAATTTAGGTCTGGGTGGCAGTTCAACAGAAAGTCGACGAGCATAAAGGAATGGGATTATTTGAAACAAAAGGAACTGCGTAGCAAGTGGTGGCACCAGTAGAGCTCTTCACCTTTCACCACTAAACTGAAATTCCAAGTGGTGAATGATATTATAGAGTCAGAGTCATAGAGGTCTACAGCACAGAAAAGGTCCCTTCAGTCAATCAAGTCTGGTTGGTCAACTATTTTAATTCCGATTTTCAGCACTTGGCCCAGAGCCTTGTATGCCTTGACACTGCAAGTGTACATCTAAATACTTCTTAAATGTCTAAGCATTTCAGCATCGACCATCCTTACAGGCAGACAGTTCCAGATTCCCACCATCCTCTGGGTGAAAAACTTATTCCTCACATCCCCTCCAAATCTCTTGCCTCCTTACCTTAAATCTATGCCCCTGGTCATTGATCCCTCCACAAGGGGAAAAGTTACTACTTGTCTAGCCCTCAATTTTATACATCTCAATGGCGTTCTCCCTCAGTCTACTCTGCTCCAAGGAATGCAACCCCAGTTTATCCAATCTATCTTCATAACTAAAAATCTCCATAAGACACAAGGCCAGAATTAGGCCATTTGGCCCATTGAGTCTGCCCTGCCATTCGATCATGGCTGATGTGTTTCTTAATCCCATTCTCCTGCCTTTTCCCTATAACCCATGATCCCCTTACCAACCAAGAACCTATCTATTGGTCCTAAATACAATCAATTATTGCCAAGGAGATGGAGTTCCACAGATTAACCGTACCCTGGTTGGAGAAATTCCTCATCATCTCCATTCTAAAGGGTCATCCCTTCCGTCTGAGGTCGTTCTTCTCTATCCAGGCCTCAAAGCCCAGGCAACTATGGTAAATCTCCTCTCTATCCTCTCCAGTGAAATCACATCTATCCTCTGATGTAAATTCCAGAACTGCACACAATACTCTAGGTGTAGCCTAACCAACTTTTCTCATTCAGTTCCAGCATAACGTTCCTGTTCTTAAACACGATGCATTGGCCAATAAAAGTATCCCATATACCTTTATTGAACTGTCCTGCTACCTTAAGAGGCCAATGACATGCACGCCAAGATCCTTCTGATCCTTGGTGCTTCCTAGGGAACTACTGTTCAAGTATTCCCTTTGCCATGTTAGTCCTGCCCACGTGTATTAACTCTCACTTATTCAGATTGAAATGTATTTGTGACTAATCAGCCCATCTGACCAGCTTAACTATAAATACAAAAAGCCGAATGTAGGGATTCTATGAAAAACACCCCTCAACCATCATCTGTGCTTCCTTCCACTCAGCTAATTCTGGATCCAATTAGCCAAGTTTCCTTGGATCCCATGGACCCGTATCTTTGAAATCAGTTTCCCATGAAGGGTCTCATCAAAAGACCTTTCTGAAATCCAAACAGAACATGTCAAAGTCCTTACCATCAACACACCTGGTTACCTCTTCAAAAAGTTCGATCAAGTTGGTCAGACATGACTTCCCCTTAACAAAACCACGCTGACCGTTCTTGACTTGTCCCAAGCGCAGAATAATTGTCCTTCAGAATTGCTTCTGATAGATTTCCCACGGCTGAGTTTAGACTGAATGGTATGTAGATTCCTAGCCCCGAGCTCCCTTCCTTTAATAATATTACCACATTAGCTGTCATCCAATCCTCTGGCACCCCTCCTGTGTTCAGAGAGGAATTGAAAATTATCAGTACCCTTGCTATTTCCTCACTTAAGTCTGGGATACATTTCATCAGTCCTGGAGATTTATCCACTTTGAAGCCTGCCAGACCACTCAGAACTTCCTTGGTGTCTATGCTAATTCATTTAATACATCACAGCATTATGCAAATCCATTCATTTTCTCAGGATTCCTAACAATTAGAGTGGGAATCTAGAAATACAGTGAGAAGGCCTGCTTGCTAATGTTATGGAATGGTAGGTCGGATTGTAGAATGGGTGATGAGCTGGATAATGAAAAAGGGTCAGCCTAACTGGACCTAAACCATTGCCAGGTCTCAATGATTTTAACTCACTATTCCTTCAGTCGATTCAGATTTTATTAAATGTCTTGGGTGAGATGTCAAGACAAGATGTCATTTGCATGTTTAAGCAGCATAAAAGATCCTATGGCATAGTTTGAAGAATAGCAACATGGTTCGCCAACGAGTCCTGGTGAACATTTCCTTTTTAAAATGCTAAAACAGATTACATGGTTAGTTGTTCATGAGCTGTTTATGAAACCTCACTATTTGCAAACTGGTTACTTGTTTACCTAAGTAAATAGCTAAGAATATACCTCAAAATTCACTGGCTGAGAAGAGCTTTAGGGTGTTCTAAGAATGGAAAAGGCATGTTATAAACACAAGTTCTTTATTTTCCTTACTTTGCACTAAATTAAACTGCCCACCATTAGCTCAGGCTCCCAAAATAATCCAAACAAATCACAAAGGATCCCTAGAGGCAACTGCTGCAACGCAAAACAACTGATTGCCAGGCACTGCATGTGCATCTACCAGTTACAGTGCTAAGTAATAGTAAATGAGCTGGAGAAAGTAAATTACTTCTAAGCATTTCCTCAACTGTACTCAATACCAAATCATATCCTGCAGTTCCAGAGTACAGTAATGAGCGACCTTAAATCTCAAAATTCCCTGGAGACTGATTTGATAACAAAGGGTAATCTCAAACTCCCCAATATCAGACTGTGTCCTACAAACAGAACAATTTCTCTTTCTGCAAGGAACAGACACATGCATCTTATTAGCAAAGGTGATTCACAACTGACAAGCTCATCATGCGAACAACTGAATTTCAAATCTTACTTTCACAAACTGCATTCACTCGGTAATCTGCTCCAGCTACCAAACCAGCTGTATTAAGAATAAATCTTCACAAACATTCCAATTATGGGGTAACAAATAAGAGTTTGGCTTTATTTTTAAGAATTCCTCATTTCTCAAGGTTTAACAGCAAAATCAATGGGACGGAGTGGAATTAGCGGAGACATTTATCATGGTTAAACATCAACATTGAAAATAGGTGCAAGTATAGGCCATTCGTACCTTCAAGCCTGCACTATCATTCAAAGTGATCGTGGCCGATCACACAATTTCAGTAGTCCACTCCCGCTTTCTCTCCATCCACTTTGATCCCATTTGCTACAAAAGCCACATCCAGCTCCCTCTTGAATATATCTAACAAACCAGCCCCAACAGCTTTGTGGTAGAGAATTCCACAGGTTCACAACTCAGTGAAGAAATTCTTCCTCATCTGAGTCCTGAATGGCTTACCCCTTATTCTTAATTGTGACACTCTAGTTCTGAACTTCCCCAACATCAGGAACATTGTTCCCGCATCTAGCCTGATTAGTCCCATCAGGATTTTATATGTTTCTATGAGATTCCTCCTCATTCTTCTAAATTCCAGTGAGTACAAGCCCAGTCGATCCAGTCTTTCCTCATATGTCAGTCCTGCCATCCTGAGAATCAGTCTGATGAACCTTCACTGGACTCCCTCAACAGCAATGTCTTTGCTCAGACTAGGAGAACAAAACTGCACAGAATACTCAAGGTGTTGTCTCACCAAGGCCCTTTATAACTGCAAGACATCCTTACTCCGATACTCAAATCCCCTTGTTACGAACGCCAGCATGCCATTAGCTTTCCTCACCACCTGCTGCACCTGCATGCCAACTGTCAGTGATTAATCTACCATGACACCCAGGTCTTGTTGCACCTCCCCTTTTCCAAAACTGCCACCATTCAGATAACAATCTGCCTTCCTGTTTTTGCCACCAAAATGAATAACCTCATATTTATTGATATTATATTGCATTTGCCAAGTATTGGCTGACTCAGCCAGCCTGTCCAAGTCACCCTGCAGCCTCTTAGCATCCTCCTCACAGCACACACTGCCAGCCAGCTTAGTGTCGCCTGCAAATTTGGAGATGTGGCATTCAATTCCTTTGCCCAAATCGTTAATGTATATTGTGAACAGCTGGGGTCCCAGCACTGAACCCTGCAGTACCCAACTCATCACTGCCTGCCACTCTGAAAAGGACCTGTTTATTCTAACTCTCGGCTTCCGTCTGCCAACCACTTCCCTATCCACATCAATACTTTACCTTTGATAACATGAGCTTTAATTTTACTCACTAATCTGTGTGTGGGACCTTGTCAAAAGCTTTTTCAAAGTCCAGATACACAACATCTGTTGATTCACCCTTGACCACTCTACTAGTCACATCCTCAAAAAATTCCAGAAGATTTGTCAAGCATGATTTCCTTTTAGTAAATCCATGCTGACTTGGACCAATCCTGTCACTGCTTTCCAAATGTGAAGTTACTACATCCTTAACAATTGACTTCAGCATTTTCCCCACCACCGTCAGGCTAACTGGCCTATAATTCCCCATTTTTTCTTCTCCCTCCTTTTTCAAAAAAGTGAGGTTACATTAGCTACCTTCCAGACTGCAGGAAAATGATCACCAATGCATCCACTACTTCTTGGGCTACTTCAAGTATTCTGGGATGCAGAGCATCAGGCCCTGGGGCCTTATCAGATTTTAATCCCATCAATTTCTCTAATACCATTTCCCTACAAATAATGATTTCCTTCATTTCCTCCTTCATACTTGACCCTCTAGCATTTCCAGAAGGTTATAGAAGGGGCACCGGGGAAACTTCAAATTTACCCACCAATTATCACTGTCATTTCTCATGGTTTTATCATAATGATTCTCCAACAGATCTCAATTTTGTTGTCTGCCTTTTAGGCAAAATAGCTCAGGAACTCTACAGGTGCCTCGGGTACCTTTTGCCCTCCTAACATGAATTTCATGAGGGCTTTCACAGCCAAACCTAATCTTGCCTCCATACTTTGAAACATAGGACTGATGAGCAGGATTAGGCCATTCGGCTCTTCAAGCCTTCTCTACCTTATTTGCTTGTGATCTGAGCACCACTTTCCTGTCCACCCTGACAGCCCTCCACTCTCTTGTCTATCAAAAGCCTAACCAACTCTGCTTTGACAGTAAGTGACTCAGCCTCCACTACTTTCTGGGAAAGAGAATTCCACATAATAACAACCTTTGGAGAAAAAAAAATACTCATCTCAGCCTTCAAAACAGGAGGCCGTTATTCATAAGCTCTGTTCTCGAGTTCTAGTCTCCATGCAAAGGGAACATCAAAGCAGCACCCACCTCAGCAAGTCTCTTCAGGAACTTGAAGGTTTCAATAAGATTCTTCTAAACATCAATGGGTGTACGCCCATCCATACAATGTCCACACATTCTAGTAGGAATGTCAGGATTGTGATTTTAGGGTTTGAGGAACTGCTCATTGATTTTTCCCTCTCATTTAGGTCCATAGCAACACTTCTTTTGGTTGTTCAGCAGCAAGTTGCCCCACCCACTGATACAGATAACCTTCTGTGGGCTCATATGGCCTTAATAACACACTGAATAAATATATTGATGGGGAGAACATTTATTCTGTTACGCAGAGTAAAAAAAGGAAAGAGATTTGTTTAACTAAAATACATACTGCTTCATAACACCAATCCTTCAGAACTTCTAGTTCGCCTCTCATGATGGCCTGCAAAACAAAACAGATTTTCAGTCAAAGCCTCTCTCCATTTATTTCAAGAGTTTCTTAACAAAACAATTCAATTACAATAACATTTCAACATCATAAGGGAATCAGTTCCCTTAATGCAGTTGCTCAAATAGGTGACTCATTTAAAGGTTAAGGTCTCTGATTGCAGATTCCCCCATCAATAAATAATCAGGTCAATGATGGTATAATTGTAAATGCACAGGAAGGACAGAACTGTTTTCTCATCACACTTAGCAACCTGGTTGATACAGTTACAAATAACATCAGTCACGAAAGAATAAAGAAATGTTCAGCCCATTTCAGTCTCCATTTCATTTTTTTTGATATTTGGTCATGGGACATAGGACACCTCAGGCTAGAC
>NW_025968295.1:0-18023 GCF_021869965.1 Rhincodon typus
CAGAGTATGAGGCAAAACATGAGGAGAGGTGCAAATATAGCTGCAGACACATACAAATGGAGTGAGTGAAGCGGAGAGAGAAGGAGAAATAGAAAGAGAGGAAAGAGTGGGAGATAAAGGAAGCAAAGAAAACATGGAGGTATAGCAAAAGGGATGTGCATCCAGGCCTGTTGTGCAGACACACAAAAACAGAACGAGTCTCTGAAATTCACACAGTGGAGCAGAGAGGGAACTGGGATATGCAGGGAGCAAGGTTGAAGAGTCAGTGAAATACATCCCAATTGATTTGGGAAGATGGAATTCTCAGTTTCTCAATGATGGCTTTGCCATACATCACTCACACCCTGACTGGGGTTTGGCACTGAACAGATGCAGCTCAACCTGCCTTTCAGAGACTGTGAAAAAAATTCCTGAAACTGCTGTGTTATTAACCCCACAGGTGCAGAAATTACAGTTACAGTGCTATCTCAAAGCCAGCCTCACTACGGGCACTTCAATATCGGTACCAGGTAGAGAACTGCCACAGAATGTGCGGCCTCAAAGGATTTTCCATCCATTTTTATACTGAAGCTGCTTGTGTCGAGAAACACTCCCAGCTTAATCTCTATTCTCGAGATAGCAATAAAGCCAAGTCACTAATATTGCTCCCTGTTACATCCTACCCCAGAGGGCACACAACAGGTTTATTTGAAATCACAAGCTTTTGGAGCGCTGTCACCCTTATGAAGGAGCAGTGCTCTGAAAGCTTGTGATTTCAAATAAACCTGTTGGATTATAACCTGGTGTCGTGTGACTCTTGACTTTGTCCACCCCAAACCAACACTGGTGCCTCCACATCATGACATCCTAACCAAGTACCACTGTGCCATTGTAATTGCTGCACGGTATCAGTGTTAACATGGGGTGGGGTAATAGCTAATTTCACTGGATGAGGAATCCAGAGGGCTTAGCTATTCTAAGGGCTCTCAGGCATGGGTTTGAAGCAGCTGGTAGAACCTAAATTCGATATAAATCTGGAACTGAAAGCCAGCATCGGAAACTACCATCAGTTCTTGGTCCACCTGGCTCACTCATGTCCTTTAGGGAAAGAAACCTACCATCCGTACCCAGTCTGGCCTATGTGTGACTCCGGACCCAAAGCTATGTGGCTGGTTCTTAATGGTCCCCTGAAATAGCTGAGCAAAGGTGTGTATTGATCATGATGTCAGCCTTTAATAGGAAGGAGAGGCTGTCAAACAGGCTCTGGCCACAGAGATAGCAAGGAAGAAGGTGGTTAGATGGAGTTGAGGAACATTTTGGCCAAGATCGAAATGAACGAAGGATCTCATGGGGCTGAATGACCTCCTCCTTTCTGGATGGTTCTAGACCTCACTAGCATGCCCAGTGTTCACCATCCTGGGAGTTATCCCTGGGCCAGTAATTAGAACCCCAGGCAGGTGCCCTGGGGATCTAGGTTCAAATCCTGTCATGGTAGATGGGGAAATCGGAATTCAATAATAATCTGGAATTGAAAGCTGCCTAACAATGACTTCTAGTCAGTTGTTGGAAAAACCCATCTGGTTCACTATGGGGAAGGAAACTGCTGTCCTTACTGGGTCTGGCCCTACATGTGACTCCAGACGCACAGCAACGTGACTGACTCTTAACTGCACTCCGAAATGGCCCTAGGAGGCCATCAGGCTGAGGGCAACTAGGGACGGGCACCAAATGCTAGGACAGCTACCTAAGCCCATATCCCGTGAATGAATAAAAACCTGCCAAACTTTTGCCTGGGCCCTGGAAACTCAGGAATTCCCTCCCTAAATGTCTCTGCCTTGCTCTCTCTTTATCCTCCTTTTAAGGTCCCCTTTAAACTGACCTCTTTGACCAAGCAATGAGTAATCCCTCCCAAATATCTCCTTATGTCAGTCGGTGTCAGATTTCTGTTTTATCATGAAGCCCCAGGCAGGAGCCGTGGAGTGTGCTATTGCATTTGTATAGCACCCTTTAATGTAAGGTATTGTTTTCTGCAGGGGAAGGCAATGCTGTAAAGCAATCTCTCCACAACTGCATTCTGAGACATTAGCTGAAGTAACATCAGGTTGGATTTTACCATACGAACAGGTACAAATGTCTCCGAGCTGCTACCCCTCTATTCATTCACGGGATGAGGGTGTCGCTGGTTAAGCAGCATTTATTACCCATCCCTAATTGCCCAGAGGGCAGTTCAGAGTCAACCACATTGCTGTGGGTCTGGAGTCACATGTAGGCCAGACCAGGTAAGGATGGCAGTTTCCTTCCCTAAAAGGACATTAGTGAACCAGATGGGTTTTTCCTGACAATTCATGGTCATCATTCAAATTCAAATTCCACCATGTGCCGTGGCAGGATTCAAACCCAGGTCCGCAGAATGTTATCTGGATCTGGATTAACAGTCCAGCGATAATACCACTAGGCCATCACCTCCCCAGGATTTTGGAGATTGATTGAAAAACTATCAGTGCCTAGCACAAACTGCTGAGTGCCTCAGCAAGGGCCTGACCTCGGTGTCTCTGTTGTATGTTCAGAGATACTGACGCATGAAGAAAATAAATAATTTGAATCTCTGCAGCCCCTTCCATGACCTCACATTGTCCCAAAGCCAAAGCAGTACCCCGACTGGACAGAGTTAAGAACCGCAGCAGCAGAATTTCAGGTCCTCAGTGTAACATACCACAAAATATAGGAGCAGAATTAAGCCATTCGTCCCATCAAGTCTGCTCCGACTTTCAATCTTGGCTGATATTTTCTCAACTCCAGTCTCCTGCATCCTCCCCATAGCCCCTGATCCCCTGACCAACCAAGAACCTATCTGCCTTTATCTTAAATACACAGTGACTTAGCGTCATCAGCCCTTCTGCGACAATGAGTTTCACAGAGTCACCCCCCCTCTGGCTGAAGAAATTCATCCTCATCTCAGCCTGAAAGGGTTGTCCCTTCACTCTGAGGCTATGCCCTTGGGTCCTACTTTCTCCTACTAGTGCAAACATCTCCTCCACGTCCACTCTATCCAGGCCTCTCAGTGTTCTGTAAGCTTCGATCATCCCCCATCCTTCTAAACTCCATCAAGCACAGACCCAGAGTCATCAACTGTTCTTCATATGACAAGCCCTTCATCCCTAGGATCATTCTTGTCAACCTGTTCTAATACCAGCACATCCTTCCTTAGATACAGGGCCCAAAACTGCTCACAATATTTCAATTGTGATCTGACCAGAGCCTTATACATCCTCAGTAGTACATGTCTGCTCCTGTATTCTAGCCCTCTTGGAAATGAATGCTAACATTGCATTTATCTTTCCACCTCCCAACCAAAGCTGCACATTAACCTTAGGAGTCCCAGTTCTGGATTCTCTAAGTCCCTAGATGCGGGACCATTGCACCTCCAGCAACCTAGCTCTCCCTCAGGAAGTGCTAGTCTGGGTTGGACACTCCAATCCCCAGAGTGAGGACATCATGCATACATAAGCAGGGTTGTCAAATGGGCGTATGCTGAGACTAGAGGAGATAGTATCTCCAATGCTCAGACCTTCTCTCCCATTCCTCTCTCCGACCACTCTGTTCAAGCCTTCAAGGCTCTTTGGCTTCAGAGAGATGGTGGGGAGCAAAGTGGGGAGCTGGATTTAAGAATGGAATCTCAGACCTTGCCCGTACTCATTATTTTAATCCTTCCAGGGGGCGTAGGTGTCATTGCCAAGGCCGGCATTTGTTACCCATCCCTAAAGGCCCTCAAACTCAGTGGTTTGCTGGCCCATATTGGAGAGTCACCCACATTGCTGAGGGTCTGCAGTCACATCCCGATGAGTTAAGGACAGCTCATATCATTTCTGATCGGCCATGATCTTATCGAATGGCAGAGCGGTCTTGATGGGCCAAATGGCCTACTCTTGCTCCTATTTATGTTCTCATGATCAAACCAGATGAGTCTTTTTTTTCAAAACAACAATCAATGCTGAAACCAATTTAGAATTCTGGAATACAATTGCAGTCTGAGCGACCTTGTAGCGCAGCGGTAGTGTCCCTACCTCTAATCCAGGAGACCTGCGTTCAAGTCTCACCTGCTCCAGAGGCATTTCATGACATCCCCAAACAGGTTGGTTTGGAAAAAGTGTATAATTTAGGTGCAGTGATTGTGCACCTACCTCTGGCTAGCGCGCATAAAGATTAGTGTACAAATCTGTCGGAGATAATTACTTGGTTAAAAAAAAATGCAATACAAAATTGAAAGTGGAAAGAAACAATGATCGGAAAGTGCCACGTCCTACACCCTTGCAAAACACCTGTTCGCAGTCAATGCAATTCAGATGTATTCTCGACATTAAAGCACCATACTCATTTCCCCATTTTACCCTTAAAAATAGGTCCAGAGCTGCAAGCAGAAATTAATTTACTCTTTTGTTTTAGAGATAGTAGGAACTGCAGATGCTGGAGAATCTGAGATATACAAGGTGTAGAGCTGGATGAACACAGCAGGCCAAGCAGCATCAAAGGAGCAGGAAGGCTGACGTTTCGGGCCGAGACCCTTCTTCAGAAACCCTTCTTTTCTGAAGAAGGATCTAGGCCCGAAACGTCAGCCTTCCTGCTACTTTGATGCTGCTTGGCCTGCTGTGTTCATCCAGCTCTACACCTTGTATATCTCATACTCTTTTGTTTTATTCGTTTGTTGGACAAGGGTGTTGCCCTCTAGGTCAGCATTAATTTATTGCCCATCCAGACAGCTGTTAAGAATCAACCACATTGCTGTGGGTCTAGAGTCTCATGTAGGCGTGACGACATAAGTATGGCAGTTTCCTTCCCTAAAGGACATGAGTGAGCCAGATGGGTTTTTCCAACAATTGACAATGGATTCATGGTCATCATTAGACTCTTAATTCCAGATTTTTCCCAAAAATTGAATTTGAATTCTATCACAGCAGGATTCAAACCCAGGTACCCAGAACATGACCTGGGTCTCTGGATTAGTAGTGCAGCGATAATACCAATAGAATCATAGGATAGAATAGAATTCCCTTCAGAGTGGGGACAGGCCCTTTAGCCCAACAAGCCCACACTGGCCATCAGTGCACCCACCCAGACCCATCCCCCTATAACCCACCTGATCTACACATCCCTGAACACTACGGGCAACTTAGCACAGCCAATCCACCTAGCCTGCATATCATTAGAGTGTGGGAGAAAACCGGAGCACCTGGAGGAAACCCACGCAGACACAGGGAGAATGTGCAAACTCCACACAGACAGTCACCCAAGGCACGGAATCGAACCCAGATCCCTGGCACTGTGAGGCAGCAGTGCTAACCACTGTGCCACCATGCTGCCACAGTAGCCATCACTTGCCCTGTTCATGTTTTAAACAGACAGCTAATGCAAAGGTGCCTTGAAGGATTAAAAGGGACGGAGGATATTAATTTAAAACCTGAAGAGCGATGTAATGAAACATTCGCAGGAGCAGTGCAAACATATTCTGACACTGAGCCCTTTGGGGAAGACTCAAGGCCAGATGACTAAAAGCTTGGCCAAACACGTAGGTTTTAAGGACCATCTGAAAGGAGGCAAGTGAGGAGGTGGCAGCGGCGGAGAGGTGTAGGTAGCGAATTCCATGGCTTGGAAACCCAGGCACTTGAAGACACAGCTGCCAATAATGAAGTGATTAAAATCAGGGGAAGCACAAGAAGACTGGAGTTAGAACAGTAGAGAGCTCCCGGAGACTTGCTGGGCGAATAGATTGGTATTATCGCCAGACTATTAATCCAGAGACCCAAGAAACATTCTGGAGACCTGGGTTTGAATCCTGCTGTGATAGAATTTGAATTCTGTTTTTAGAAAAAAATCTGGAATTAAGAGTCTAATGATGATGATGCATCCCTTGTTGGTTGTCAGAGAAAGCCATCTGGTTCACTAATATCCTTTAGGGAAGGAAACTGCTGTACTTATGTGGCGTTGCCTACGTGCACAACTAAAAACCTCACGACGCACAAACTGCGTGGCTCTCACATGAACTGTGAGTAAACTAAAATTCATTCGTCCTGAAAAATGCATTATTTGTTTCAAAGTGGGCAGTGCCAGAGGATTATAATACATCATAAAGGAAGCACATACCAGACCACAGTGTGTCATTCGTTTTGATGACAGAATAATATGAAGACTTGTATTTAGGTAGTGTCTAAAAAGTGTTTTATCGCCGATAAATTATGTTTCATGTTCAGTCACTTGTTATGTAGGAAACACAGCGGTCATTTGAATGCAGCAATTTGGCCAAATAATATGTTTGACAGCACCCCTTTCCCAAACCTGTGGCCCCCTACCACCCTGAAGGACAATGCAACAAGTGTATGGGAGAGCACCACAACCTACAAGTTCCCCTCTCAACCACACACAATCCTGACTTGGAAATATATCTCCATTGCTTCAATATCACTGCGCCACAATACTGGAATTACCCAGCAGCACTGCGGGTGTCCCAGTGCTGGCCCAGTCAGTGACACAGGAGCAAGAGTAGGCCATTCAGCCCTTCCAGCCCCTACTATCATTCAATATGCTCTACCTCAAGGCCATGTTCCTACCTTCTCCCTCTATCCCTTGAATACCAGGACTGTGGGTCACAGACCGTGAAGGAACTGTGATATAGTTCCAAGTCAGGATGGAGTGCAGTCTAGACAGGAACTTTCAGGTGGTGGTAACCCATTATATTCTTAAATATATTCAGTGGGCTTCTCCTCCACAGCTTGTTGTGGTAGAGAGTTGCCTCGGGTCACTCCCCTTTGAGTGAAGAGATTATTTCCTCATCTCAGTCCTAAATGGTCTACCTCATATGCTGGGAGGGGGGGTCCCCTGGTTCAAGACTCCCCAACCAGGAATAATATCGTCCCTGCATCTGGAATAAAACAAAGGACTGTGGGACTGTGGATGCTGGAGTTCTGAAATTAAAATAAAACCAGAAATTGCTGGAGAAACTCAGCAGGTCTGGCAGCATCTGTGCTGAGAAAGCAGAGTGACTGTCCAACAGAGCTACACCTAATCCGTCCAGCCCTGTTGGAATTTTGTATGCTCCCTCTCTTCCTTCTGAACTCTGGTAAATACTTGTATTTTAATTCATTCACACGATGAAGGCGTCACTGGCTACACCAGTATTTATTGCCCATCCCTAAATCCAGTCAACCACACTTATGAGTCAACCACATTGCCGTGGGTCTGGAGTCACATGTAGGCCAGACCAGGTAAGGATGGCTGTTTCCTTCCCTAAATGGGATTACTGAACCCCAATGGATTTTTCTTCCCCCAAAAATGGATTCATGGTCATCATTAGGCTCTTAATTCCAGATGTTTCTTTATTGAATTCAAATTCCAACATCTGCTCCAGCAGGATTTGAACCTGGTTTCCCAGAACATTCCCAGGTCTCTCGATTAACGGTCCAGCGATAATACTACAGGACCAGCGCCGCCCCATGTACTCCCACCACAAGGACCAAATTAGGATGCCATAGCGCTATTCCAAAAGTGTAGGAAGACGGAGAACTCGCCACGGAGCCCAAACCTTCTGCCTCGGAGCTCGCAACTTGCTTCCCTCTGCCTTTTCCTGCTTGTGGGATCTTTCTGTGCAGCAACTGCTTCCTACGCTGAAGCAGTGACTATACTTGGGGCAGGTTAGCTCTGGCGTGTGACCACAGAAGATACCAGTGGGACGACAGCTCTCGCCTTTCAAGGGCGAAGGCGATGAGGAGGTGTCACAAGGGGCACACCTGCTCTCATTCAGGTCCCTCATGAGGCACACAGCCAGGAGGAGGAGGAAGAGGAGGAGGAGGAGGCAGCAGCAATGGTGAGGGTTCCGTCCCCTCAGTAATCCACTCAGAAATCTTGATTCAGTGCTTCCTGTGTCACAGCTGGGCACGTTACCACTTCCCGTGCAGATGCAACGTGGAGCCTGCACTGAGCTGGCTCGATGGAAAAAACGGTCACATTTTCCACCCTTCAGACTTGAAACCATTACTTGAAACGAACCTTCATTTAGAATTTTCCACAACATTTTGTTTCAACAGACAAAAAAAAGAGATACTCGGATCAGCACACAGCTGCACAAAATGCTGATTAAGTGCGGTGATGGGTGAGTGACCCATGCCAGACCTAGCTGATGATATAGATGAGGCTTTTGTTTTCATCTAGTCAGCAGTGCAACTTAAATGCCTGCTCCTTTTTCCCTCTCCTCTTGTGGCGACAAACGATTAGCTGCTGTTCCTGTCTCTGCAGCCTCTCCATTAAGGCTGAGCTGCCACTCCTAGAGAGTATTATCAGCTTTGGGATTCCCTTCCATTCAATCTATTTCAGCAGGCACCATCTCTTCCTGAATGGCACCTCATGGTAGATCAAGCAATGGTGCTGTGTTTGCTGAGCCCGCAGAGTGCACACAGAGGCCATTCAGTCCACCGTGTGTGGGCCAGCCTTTCTATGAATCGACAGAAGAAAGAAGGACCTGCATTTATAGAGCACTTTTATCCAGCACACCGAGATCCGGGTGTGTTCTGGGGTTGCGGGAATGAGGTGCAGTCGCCGCTGTCGTTTAGAAAATCGATCAATCAATTTGCACACAGCAAGATCCCAAAAGCAGTAGTTGACGGAGGCTAGCTGAGGGCTAAATAAATAACGGTCTGTTCATCTCATTTCCTTGTTGAATAGGCCCATAAGATACAGTCATACCACATGGAAACAGACCCTTCGGCCCAACTCATCTATGCTGACCATACAGTCATAGAGTTGTGCAGGACAGAAACAGACCCTTCAGGCCAACTTGTCCATGCCAACCAGATAGCCTAGATTAATCTAGTCCCATTTTCCAGCATTTGGCCCATATCCCTCTAAACCCTTCCTATTCATATACCCATCTAGATGCTTTTTAAATGTTGTAATTGTACCAGCCTCCTCCACTTCCTCTGGCAGCTCATTCCACACGTGCACCACCCTCTGTGTGAAAAAGTTGCCCCTTAGGCCCCTTTTTAAATCTTTCCCCTCTCACCTTAAATCCATGCCCTCTAGTTTTGGACTCCCCCCATCCTGGGAAAAAGACCTTACCTATTCACCCTATCCATGTCCCTCATGATTTTATAAGCCTCTGTAAGGTCACCCCTCAGCCTCCAACGCTCCAGGGAAAATAGCCCCAGCCTATTCTGCCCCTCCCTATAACTCAAATCCTCCTCCACACCCAATCATTTAAAATCAAATAACAAAATCGCTGATTGAAGTTGCACCTGATGGAAATAGGTGCTGCAGAACTTGCTACCCATCCCTAATTGCCCCTTCAGAAGGCAGGGGAGGGGTGAGAAAGAGCACCTTTCTGGAATTATTGCTTCACAGCCGATGAAGTACGTTTTGAAGGGCAGCCAGTGGTTGAATGCAAGAGCGGCAACTAATTTATGCACAGCAAGATTCCACAATTGGCAGCACGATAACAACCAGATAGTCGGGCTTCTCTTTTCTTGAGGGATGGGCGTAACTAGGGTGGACACAATGGGCCCAGAGGCCTCTGCTGTGCAGTGTGACTCTGTGACAGGGAGAAACTCTGTCCTCTCCACCCCACTCCTCCTCCAAATATCGCAATGGGATCTTCTGCAATAGCCCAAAGGCCAGATGAGCAGCCTTGTGTGAAATGCAGCACCTCTGACAGTGTGGCCCACCCTCAGACAAGTGTGCTAACACCAAACTCTGTTTTTGTTGCTGAAATCGGCAAGTGGGGCCCAAGAGGAGAGGGATGAGGAAACGTCCTCTCTCAGAGGGTTGTCAATCTTTGCAATTCCCTTCCTCGAAAGGCAGTGGATGCAGAATCTTTCAATATTTTTAAGGCAAAGGGAGATACATTCATGATAACCAAGGGGGATGGAAGACTATCAGAGAGATGCATGAGTGTCAAGTTGAGGTTAAAATCAGATTAGCCATGCTCTTATTGATTGGTGGAGCTGGCTTGAAGGGCTGAGTGGCCTGCTGTTGTTCCTTCTTCACATGGGGGTGTGTGTGTGTGTGAGTGCGTGAGTGCATGAGTAGGCAGTAGATACCATGCAGGGTTAGGGATCTGGGAGACTGGGTGGTAAGACCAAGTGGAGAAGATGTTGCAGGCAACAGTCCCAGTGACAAAGCAAGGATTTTGGTGGGAGGTGGGTACTGTATCTGAGAGGAAGTGATTGTGCGTAAGAGGGAGGGCGCGTGAGAGGGAGGGAGGGAGCGTGAAAGGGAGGGAGCGTGAGAGCAAGAGGGAGAGAGCAAGAGGGAGCGAGCAAGAGGGAGCGAGCAAGAGAGACAGAAGAAGCGAGCAAGAGAGACAGTGTGAGAGGGAGAGAGGGATTGAGCACGAGAGACAGAGTGAGCGTGAGGTAGCAGGTGAGTGAGAGAGTGTGAGAGAGAGAGACAGACAGACAGACAGAGTGAGAGTGTGCGACAGAGAGGCAGAGTGAGAGTGTCAGGTAGCAAGTGAGTGAGAGAGACAGAGACAGAGACAGACAGACGGAGTGACAGTGTGAGAGAGAGAGAGAGGCAGAGTGAGAGTGTGAGGTAGCAGGTGAATGTGGTAGAATGACTAAAATCAAAGGCGCACAGAATCAGAGTATCACAAATATCTCAGAGGGCTGCAGGGAGAAGGAGATTCGTGAGGTCACACCCCTTTCAAAAAGGGAACTTCAAGAACAAAATATTTAGAGCTACGGCAGAGGCGAGTGGGACGTGTCTTTCCAAGCGATGGCAGAAGCACAATGGGCTGAATGGCCTTCTGCGGTTCCCAATCATTGCAATCACCACGGACACTGTCCTCAGCAATGACAGCAGAGGTAACGATAATAAACACATAATGGAACCGCTTCCACAAAACAAAGACCTGTTCCTCTCACAATCATACAGTACAGACAAGGTTTCTTTGGCCCATTGAGTACTGACTAAATCTTTGGAAGCTTTTCCCTCCTCAGGGATTTTCAACACCTATCTGCAGGTTAGGCAGCTTTCACTGTACCACAAGGTAGCTGAATGCAGGGAAATCAAAACCTGGGGACATCTCTCACAACCAGCGGATCTCTAGAAGCATATAACAGCCAAAGAAGTGCTTTTGAAGTCATGTCATAGAATCATAGAGGTGTACGGTATGGAAACAGGCCCTTTGGCCCAACTTGCCCATGCTGCCCAGCTTTCACAGCTAAACTAATCCCATTTGCCTGCGTTTGGTCCATATCTCTTCATAATTATTCCATCTGTGTACCTGTCTAAATGTTTCTTAAATGACAAAATTATACTCGCCTCCACCGCTACCTCTGGCAGCCCGTTCCAGACACTCACTACCTTCTGTGTGAAAAAGTTGTACCTTTCCCCTCTCGCCTTAAACCCACGGGCGCTAGTTTTGAGAATCCCTTACCATGGGGAAAAGCTGTCAGCTATCCACCTCTCAGGATTTTACAGACCTCTATAAAAGGCCACTATTGAAATGGGCTGGGAGGAATGTTTGAATAAACGTCTTCCTATTCGGTTTTCCCTTCCAGCTGTGAGGCTTCCTCTAACAACACCATCTGATCCTTCAGTTTTGAAGACAGAGTGTAAGGTTTGAACACTGACACTGCTCCTACTCAATAAACCACACCCAGAATTTGTTTGTCTTGGTTGTAACACGTGGAAGAGCACATAAATAAGACAGAGACCTTTTTGACTATTTGTTGTAAGCCAGGTACAATGTATCTACCTTTAATAACTGTCAATCTTTTTTTAGCCTTTACTGTCTAAATGAAACAAATGAGCTCATAACGATTCGCGGTAATTTAATTGGCTTCGCTAAACAACAAGTGCCTAGCAACGATTTCGCAGTACCATTGGAAAAAGTCAGAACAGTTCCCAATTTGAGAGAGAGAGATGGAGGCTTCAATTATAACTTCAGAAAAATGGATCATCACCCAAACCACATCCAGGCCTTGAAATATTCCGCCTGGTGCGATCTACAACCTGAAAATCAGGCTTTTCCAAGGCCATCTCGTGGAGAGCTTCTGTGCACAAAGGGTCTTCAAAACCTGAGGCCTCGTTGGAATACGTCGATGTCAATTGAGCATTGACATGTTACCCCCAGAACAGCAAGCTAAAGATCAATTGCAATCTTCAAAATAGACACCGACAGAATTTTGATGATAGTTCATAGCCTGAAAAGGTTCAAGTTGTTTTCCTCTCCATGGACACTGCCAGACCTGCTGAGTATTTAAGGCTAAATCGGCCTAGTGAGAGAAAGTGGGCCCAGTGCAGGTCACAGCATATTTTTGGCAGCACAGACTCAATGGGCTGAAGGGTCTCTTCTGCGCTGTATGATTTTGTGATATTTCCAGCACAGTCTGTTCTGATTTCAGATTCCCAGCATCTGCAGTATCCATGAGAATTTTGTGAGCCTTTTGTTTCTTCTTTTGCGGGACGTGGGCGTCGCTGGCTGGGTCAGCATTTATTGCCCGTCCCTAGTTGCCCCTTGAGAAGGTGGTGGTGAGCTGCTTTCTTGAGCCGCTGCAGGTTGACCCACAATGCCATTAGGGACGGAATTCCAGGATTTTGACCCAGCAACATTGCAGGAATGGTGATATATTTCCAAATCAGGATGCTGTAGGGAACTTGCAGGGGGTAGTGTTTCCATGTTACTGCTGCCCTTATCCTTCTACATGGAAGTGGTAGTGGGTTTGGAAGGTGCTGTCTGAGGATCTTGTAGATAGTACACACTGCTGCTACTGAGCGTCAGTGGTGGTGGGAGTGAATGTTCCTGGATGTCATGGGAGACATACAAGGCATCCCTTCCATAGGGAGGTGATGGCCTACTGATATTATTGCTGGACTGTTAATCCAGTGACCCGGATAATGTTCTGGGGACCCAGGTTCGAATCCCGCCACGGCAGATGGTGAAATTTGAATTCAATAAAAAATATCTGTATTAAGAATCTAATAATGGCCAGGAGTCCATTGTTGATTGTTGGAAAAAAAAACAAATGGTTCACTAATGCCTTTTAGGGAAAGAAACTGATGTGGGTCCGGAGTCACGTGGAGGCCAGACCAGGTAACGATGGCAACGTGTTTGACTCTGAACTGCCCTTTGGGCAATTAGGGATGCTCCCCTCGCCAGCAATGCCCTCATCCCATTAATAAGTATAAATAAAAGGAAACCCTTCAGCCCATTGAGTCTGCACTAGTCCCATTTTCCTTCACTAGGCCCAAAGCCTTGAATTTTATGACAATGTCAAGTGTGTATCTACATACTTTCTAAAGGGCATAAGGTTTCTTGTCTCAACTATCCTCCCAGGCCATGCATTCCAGAATCCTACCAGCCTCTGGGTAAAAATGTTTCTCCTCAAATTCCCTCTAAATCTCCTAAATCTCACAAAGTCCCGTGACCTGAAAACTTATGCACCCTTGTCATTAACCCTTCAACAAAAAGGAACAACAGTTTCCTGTCCACTCCTTCCATACCCCTCATAACTTTATACACCTCAGTCAGGTCCTCTCAGCCTTTTCTGCTCTACATAAAACAACCCAAGTCTCTCTTCATAGATGTGGTGCCAATCAAGCGGGGGCTGCTTTGTCCTGGATGGTATCAAGCTTCTTGACTGTTGTTGGAGCTACACTCATCCAGACAAGTGGGGAGTATTCCATCACACTCCTGACTTGTGCCTTGTAGATGGTGAACAGGCTTTGGGGAGTCAGGAATTGTGTTGCTTGCTTCTGTATTCCTAGCCCCTGACTGCTTTTGCAGCCACTGTAGTTATGTAGTGAGCCCAGTTCAGTTGCTGGTCAATGGTAACCCCTAGGATTCAGTGATTTCAACACCACTGAATATTGAGGGGATGATGGCTAGATTATCTCTTGCTGCAGATGGCCATTACAGGCATTTGTGTGATGCAAACGTTACTTGCCACGTTTCATGCCAAGCTATGGGCATGGGTATGAAGTGGATAAACGGAGTTAAACGGCATAGATTTGATTGAATGACAGAATGGGTTCCAGAGGCTGAATGGCCTCAACGCTGTTGCCTGTTGGATCAGTACTCTCCAGTCAGGCTTCCAGCACCCCCCACCCCACTCCATCCAAAGTCCCAGTGTCTCAGTTTGCGTAGGGTGGCCACTCGGCCCTGTCCTAGCCCGCAGTATATAAAATGGGGCACACTGCTGTTAGGCTGGCTGCAATGCAGCAAATTCTTGAGCACGGTTCCAGCAGTGGTTCCCAGAAATTGTCCTGGTTTCTGGCCTGTTCGTAGGAAGTGATCTCAGAAGGAGGGACTGAAAAGGAAAAGAGAAGTCACAGTCTGGACAGGACGCATTCTTTGGGCAAAACATGAGGAACCAATCTCCTTGAAGATACATTTCTTCAGCCAAAGTAAAAACCTGCATTGATTCAATAACAGGTCTGTTCTCCACTTACACAAATTGCATCATATAGGCCTCTAGAGTGACACACCAACTAAACAACATGGCATCCTGTTCCACATATTTTGATATTAATCTTTGACTACACAGATCCCAGCAAGATAAAATCACAGATTTTGTAAGCATGGCAGTAAACAGACACAACACCAATCTGTACACATTAAATATTGTGACACTGAGCTTCTAAAGAGTTAATCAAAGCCCAAGACCCTAAGCAATGGGCCACTGTCTCTATCAGTCTAAATACAATAACCCAGCGCGATAAAGTGCACCCACAATGCTTTCTTAGTGACCACATTATACATGCAAGTGAACCTCAGTCTAGCAAAGGTGGAATACTTAATTCTCTCAATAGAATGCCAGTAAGTGTACAGGATGAGAGGAACAGGAGTAAACTAATGCAGCTAACCTGCATATCTTTGGACAGTAGGAGGAAACCAGAAAACCCGGAGGAAAACCACGCAGACATGGGGAGAATGTGCAAACGCCACACAGACAGTCGCCCGAGAGTGGAATCGAAAACAGGTCCCTGGCGCTGTGAGGCAGCAGTGCTAACCACTGAGCCACCCACAGTGGGCCCATAATTGGGTCCTCAAATGTGCTCTCCCTCCTATTTGTTCAAAGGGCTCACCACTTTGTGCCTGGATAGGTGCAGCTCTAGCACCCCCAGCATAAAGCAGCCCACTCGTCTGGCAGCTCTTTCACCACCTTTAACAACTTCCTGCCACACAGACGCACAGGGCCCACAGATTGCGCCACAGCAACTCATCACAGCTCCCTCGAAAGCACCTTCCAAACCCACCAACTTGACCAGCAAGAACAACAGCTAAACAATGCACACACATTACCACCTGCGATTTCCCCTCCGAGCCACTTACCATCTTGACATGGAAACATATCGCCGTTCCTTCAGTGTTGCTGAGTCAAAATCATGGAACTCCCTCCCTAACAGCGCACTGTGGATCCACACGGAGTGAGCAAGTTCAGCTTGCTACGAACTGCTCAAAAGGCAATGCTGGCCTTGCCAATAACCAATTTAAAAAAAAAGGGTTTTCAGTTGATAAAATGTGGAGAGGGAAGTAAACTACAGATCTTTCAGCGAATCAGCACTTTAGTCAGAATCAAAATTGCCCATTTCTTTAACTGTGTTACAGCCCGACAGGTTTATTTAAAAACACAAGCTTTCGGAGTGCTACTCCTTCATCAGGTGGAGTCAGGAGCTGCGCTCTTTAAACTTGTGATTTTAAATAAACCTGTTGGACTATAACCTGGGTGTCATGTGACTTCTAACTTTGTCCACCCCAGTCCAACACCGGCACCTCCACATCATTTCTTTAACTAGCAGTTCTTCAGTAAGGGATGATTACCTTGGATTAAGGGATGAGCAGTTCATGACAAATGTCTTCACGCGAACCTTTGGAGTTACAGAGGGCGAAGGAGAGAGATGCGAGTTGTGGATGCTCAGCTGTCGTGCACGTTCAAGACCCAGTGAATTGGGGTTAGAAAAGCAGAATCGATCCAGTAGATTTTACGATAACTTTAAACAGCAGTGTAAGTTTCAGAGACCAACTAGTCTACTCCAGCTCCTATTTCTCACATTCTTAAACAGAAGCAGCAACAGAATTCATGTGACATACATATCGCTGTACAAGCCCCAGTTAGTTATCCATATGTAGTCGGGCAGTCTGCCTTCTGGAACCACTGCAGTCCATGTGCTGTAGGTAGACCCACAATCCCTTATGGAGGGAGTTCCAAGATTTTCACCCAGCGACATTGAAGGAAGAGCGATATATTTCCAAATCAGGATGGTGAGTGGCTTGGAGGGGAACTTGCAGATGCTGGTATTCCCATGTATCTGCACCCCTTGTCCTTCTAGATGGAAGCGATCACGGGTTTGGAAGGTGCTGCCTGAGGATCTTTGGTGAGTTTCTGCAGTGCATCTTGTAGATAGTACACACTGCTGCTACTGAGCGTCGGTGGTGGAGGGAGTGGATGCTTGTGGATGTGGTGCCAGTCAAGAGGGGGCTGCTTTGTCCTGGATGGTATCAAGCTTCTTGAGTGTTGTTGGGGCTGCACCCATCCAGGCAAGTGGGGAGTATTCCATCGCACTTCTGACTTGTGCCTTGTAGTTGGCGGACAGGAATTGGGGAGTCAGAAGATGAATTACTTGCCACAAAATCCCCAGCCTTTGAGCTGTACGTGGAGCCACTTATTAATGTAGATGGTCCAGTAAGGTTTGGCAGGATTGAGTGATGGTAATGTCATTGAACATCAACAAATCGACACTCTTTTGTTGGAGATGGTCATTGCTTGGCATTTGTGTGGTATGAATGTCACTTGCCACTTGTTCACCCAAGCCTGGATATCGTCCAGATCTTGTTGCATCTGAACATGGACTACGTCAGTATCTGAGGAGTTGCGAATGTGCAATGTTCATTACCAATTGGCGAACATCCCTACTTCTGACCTTATGATGGAGGGAAGGTCATTAATGAAGCAGCTGAAGATGGTTGGGCCTAGGACACTACCCTGAGGAACTCCTGCAGAAATGTCCTGGAGCTGAGATGACTGACCTCCAACATCCACAGCCATTTTCCTGTGTGTCAGGTATGATTCCAACCCACTTACCCTCAAATCCTATCAATTCCAGGGTTGCTAAGATTCATTCACAGTTCAGAAAAAAGAAACAGAAAATGCTTCAACTACAGAGGAGACTGTAGTGATTGTGACGAGGCTAGCCATGTGGTCCTCAAGTTCCCTGATTGGCCCAAATTAACAGCCCCTATCAGGGAGCCCTGGCTGGCAGATAGGAACAGGAATGTCAGCTATACTGTTCACTCAGAGAGCTGGCTCTGGGGGAGCTGGATCAGTGTCAAGGACTCTTCATAGGTAAATAAAGGGTAACTTGGTGACAGGATACCAGCCTCTGTGGAGTTACTTCAGAGGTCATTCAAACTTTTCCAATGAGAAATGGCAGCTTTGCAGGTCCTGGTGGAAAACACCTTGGAGCTGTTTTATTTTGTGTGTTACAGCTTGTCAAAAAATTGTTCTCTTTCAAAATGCAGCCATGCTTCTTAAATCGGTTTCAAACTAAATTTAGATCCCACTCAAAATTTGAGCTGAAATATTGCTGCCACATCGGATGTTTTTGTAAACACATTGCTGTTCTGTTCTCTGGTAAATATTCTTGAGAACCAAGGCCAATTGGTGAAAAAGTGCATGTCAGGCAAAATTTCAATGCCTTCTGTTTTGGCCTCTCCTCTATAAATTCAAACAAGCCCAACCTTCTCTTGATCTCTTCTCATGAGTCACTTTTGTTGCTTTCCCTCCAAGATTACATGAAGAGAACGAAACCACAGCTCAACAGTCCTGGGCAAACTGTCACTGAACAAGAATCTCACATCTTTCCCCTTGGAAATGGACCACCATAGCATAGGATGGAAACAAATATCTCAAACTTGAGGAGGATGCTGAGTGGCTTATCTTGGCCAAAGAAGTGACTGAATTGTGTAAAGTTATTGAACCAAGGAATTTTAGATGGGGTTGGCATGGGAAAGAGTTGGAATAGGATGGAATTGGAACGTGAGTGAGTTGGAATAGGAT
>NW_025968295.1:18033-21975 GCF_021869965.1 Rhincodon typus
TGAGTGAGTTGGAATAGGATGGAATTGGAACGTGAGTGAGTTGGAATGGGATGGGGCATCAGGATCTTGATAGGAAGTGACAGGATAGCACAGCACAGATGAAATAGTAAATGAAGTCTTCATTTTGCAGGCACGTCCTTCAACAGTATTTCCAACATCCTCTCCTTGATATCCCTCAACAAACACCAAACACCCATTTAAAAATCCACGCAAAACCTCACTATGTCCGGGAGACCTTTCCAGCACCATACGAGCTCTGGCTCAAGGCAAACCTTTCCACGTTCACCCCCAGCTGAGCCTGTCATTCCACCGTGTCCAGGCTGACCCAAAGGGAAGCATCACTTTGATCAAAGTGAACTCTCTGCACAGAGAAGGAGGCCGTGCTGACTGGAAGGTCAGAGTGAGCTGCTCTGCTAGTGGTGGTGGTGGGAATGGAGGGAATACAACCCAAACATTCTCACATCTGTATCTGTAATGTTTCCATGGCGACTGTGCTGTGTATCAAGTTATAACACACTACCAGTCTGGCCCATTGGGATCAGAAAACCATTAAGAATGACTGAATGTTTCCTTCTGCACTTGTGCCAACGGAAAAATCCAACACTTGTGCACAGATAGGAGCCTGCGCTCCCATTAAGCAGCCCAAAGTCAGATGCAGCAACGTATAGATGGCTGGAGTCCCAAACGTGATCTTCATTCAACATTGACCCCAACGGTTTGGTTTCTCTCTCGAGCTGGCTCCACCAGTTTGAGAACCGGGCAGGAGGGCATCCTCTGGAACACGCAGTCCTTTTTCCCCTTCAGCTCGAGATCTTTACTGCAACCAGCAGCTGTCTCCTCAGCGTCTGACACGGAAAAAAATCCACTTGGCAACTCGAGCTGGATTTGACCCGGTTCTCATGTCCTGAAGTTGTGGATTGGGGGAATGCATTAGAAATTGCCTGCCAACCTCCCCCCTCCTTAAATCGGACTTTCAGGCAGCATTTCCAAGTGCTGGACCAGTTGTACAGTAGTCACAGGACAGAGGGAGAGGCCATTCAATCCATCATTCCCATGCTGGCTCTCCACAAGGACAACTCAGCTCGACCCATTCGCTCCCCTACGCCCATTCGCTCACCTGGCCCCTGTAGATCTGCAAATTCTTGTTTCTCTTGTGATGATTATCCAATTCCTTTGTTTATTAAAAGGTAGGACTAACCCTGACTTCACCACATTCTGAACCACTCGCTGGGTAAACAGATACTTTTTCATTCAAGTCACCTTTGGCCCTTTTGCTAATCACCTTCCAATCAGCATTCACGGTTCACACCCATCCACCCAAAGGGAACACATGGAGCTCTCAACGCTCCACTGAAAATGATAAGAGGAAGCCTTTCATCTCCATCACTGGAGGGTAGCAAACTCACTTAGGGAGTCAGGAGTGGAGGTGTTCAAACCTTGCTCCGGCCAATCCCAGTGTATTCCGCGTGGAAGACCAAAATCCATTCGGATACTCAAGCCCAGTAGTTGCATGTGAATGCCCCTCTCCCCCACCCCAAGCCTAGGGCTAACTAACCCCCAATGAGCAGGGCTAAAGATGGCCAATGGGAAGACATCAAAACAACAAAAACCACCTCAGTTGCGATGTATGGGATCTTACTGCTCACAATCTGATCACTTCACAATACTAAACCTGTTACAACGTGAAGCACTAGGGAACATCACTAACTCAAGGCAGTGATGCATTACAGATTACTCGCGGTTCCAAACTGCAGCAGTAACATGGACTTTTCCATTCATGTTGTAGTCTGCATCTGTGGGTAGTGTTGGTGGATTCTCCAGTGTTCTTTCCAACACACAGCTGACCAGGAATCTCACCCGCCCATACTCACTGCTGGGCACTGCCATTCACAAGTATACTCTCATTGGTCATCAAGTCTTAGTGTTGCATTGGCCCCTTGGGGCTCCTGGCTCAGGAGCAGGGGGTCTGCCCACTGCCACCACAATGGAAATTGGAACATGGTCCCATTTCCAGCCATTCCCAAAGAGTCATAGATATCTAAAGCACAGAAATAAAGTCCCTTTGGCCCATCAAGACCATATTGGTCAATATTACGTAATTATTCTAATCCCCATTTTCCAGCACTTCACCCATTGCTTTGCCTTGGGATTGTAAGTGCACATCTAAATTTTTCTTCAATGTTATGATGGAGGATTTCTGTCTCTACCACCATCTCAGTCACTGAGTTCGAGATTCCCATCACCCTCCGGGTGAAAAAGTTTTTCCTCACATCCCCTCTAAATCTCCAGCCACTTATCTTAAATTTATGCCCTCTGGTGACTGATGGCCCCATCAAGAGGAAAACTTTCTTCCTCCCTCGGAAGTGGTGGATGCTGGTACAATTACAACATTTAAAAGGCATCTGGATGGGTATATGAATAGGAAGGGTTTACAGGGATATGGGCCCAGTGCAGGCAAATGGGACGAGATCAGTTTAGGATGGCTAGATGAGTTGGGCTGATGGGTGTGTTTCAGTGCTGTATAACTCTCTATGTCCAACAAAGACTGAACTGCAGAGGAGCTAAATCAAAAGGCACCAGTACTGGCAATGCACGGACGGCAGTGAGACAGACCATATGTCCTGCTCGGTTCATGTGTGTCTCATCGGTAATGCATGTAACTGAAGTACAAGCAGGAAACTTTCTCCTGCACACACGTACCAACTCCACCTGCTCTATGCAAGCTCAGGTGAAGTATCCACACAGAGAGTCATATTTTGCACTCAGGAGATCACAGGGTATCAGCAATCCCTTCCAAAGCCACTGTTATCCACCCCCTCACCCCTAACGGGGCAATTATTCTCAACATCCCACTCCCTACTCCTGTAGAAACACTGACTTTTGATACACAGACCTGTTGATGTACAAGACGTTTCAACACTTGACCCTTTGGTGAGTCAAGCGACATCTTTGATATTGATGTGATTTGATTTGATTTATTGTTATTGCATGTGCCTACGTACAGTGAAAAGTTTTGTTCTGTGAGCAGTACAGGCAGATCATAGCAAACAAGGACATGCAGTTCATAGGGTGCTTAGACAGAGCGAGGCACACAGGTTACATTGCGCACAGGTGCACAAAACAAGATCAACATTCGATTTGAAGTTAGAGAGGTCCATTCAGCAGTCTTATAACAGCGAGGAAAAACCGGTTATTAAGCCTGCTGGTGCATGTGTTTAAGTTCCTGCATCTTCTGCCTGACAGAAGAGGTTGGGAGAGATTATTACCGGCGGTGGGAGGGGTCTTTGATGATATTGGCTCCCTTTCCAATGGAGTCAGTGAGGTTTGGGAATAGTAGATGGTGTAATGGTAATGTTAACAGCTTAGTCCAGGCTAATGTTGTGAGGCTATGCATTCATATTTCACTACAGCAAATGGTGGGCTTTAAATTCAATTCATAAATTTGGAATTATGAATCTGATTTATCATGACAGCCATCATGGGTTGCTGTAAGAACCTGCCTGCTTCAGTAAAGGCCTTTAAGGAAGGAAATTTGCTTTGGTCATCTGGTCTGGCCTACAGATACGCTGCAATATTTCTATTCAATGGCAACTAGAGAAAGACAATAAATGCTGGCCGAACCACTGACACCCATATACCAGGAGTGACTCTGAAATGATCCAGAAGCAGCTCCATTCAAGGGCAATTAGGGATGGGCAATAAATCTGGCCTTGTTAGTGATCCCCACATCCCACTCAGAGTAAAGGAAACCTGTGCAAAGTATTTTATAATTCAACTGAACAGACAAGCAAGTTGGCACAGAAAACAAAAAATCATTACCAAGTATTTGTTTTCCAGCTCTGAAGTATGGTGTGATAGGCAGGGAGGAGAGAGAGATAGAGACAGAGAGAGAGGGAGAGAGAGAGACAGACAGACAGAGAGAGAGACAGACAGACAGAGAGA